>NC_135413.1:14197361-14497361 GCF_051991245.1 Festucalex cinctus
ATATTTTTTAAATGGCTTGGATGGGCATTGTGTATTTATATCTGGTTGAGACATATTTTCTGCACAAGTCACAAATTTCAAAGGTGTTGTTTATATCTGTTTATACGTGTTGAATTTAAATATGTACACTATGCAAACGTTTCCAAAACAAAAGGCCTGATATTTACCCCCTTTACAAATCATTGAGAAACACATAAAAAAAAAGTGTGCTTGAAAAATAATCTGCTATCGGATCAAACTGAGATATTTCTAAAGTGCTGAAGATATTTGCCAGCAATAGCAGCACTACATGCTCTCGAGGAACAAAACAACAGCACAGCTGATGTATTTCTCTCTCTAATTTGCATTTACAAAATTGTTACGTCATGCTCTTCTTATGTATAAACCGTCAGCACTGCAACATGCTGCAAAGTTGTTTTGAAGCCTCATACGTGCACTTTTTTTTAATACATATAGGTGGACACCATTCTCCTCCCCCCGCAATAAAAAGCCATTTGTCACAAGGCTGTCCAAGCACAGCTCCATATAAAAAGTAGTAGCTTGAGTTGCATGAATGAACAAGTAGTCCTGCTCATAGAAAATGAGAGAAATCTAACTATTGGGTCTTTGAAATGTATTGACATTCTCACTAAAGAGACCACAAAGACTTAATTTTTCAAATAGCCGTGGGTGAACACTGCGTTTTCAGCTAATGTTAATTAAAGGTCATGTTTAATCAGCAACATGCAGCAATGAAAACGTTCTCATGAGCACGATCCAAGATTTTTATGTTGTTTGACTCTCCCTCTCTCCCTCTAGAGGGAGTCAGAGACTATAAATCTATAAAATGGCCTTCAAGGGAACATGAACTGAATCCTAAATAGCCTCGGATAGTAAAGAATCTGGAATCCATGCCTTGACTTTTATTCTCCCATAAAAATATTCACTGATCAAAGCTATCAAGAAAAAACCCATTGCACATATTATACAAAGGCACATCACTGTTGATATTTTCTCTCTTCCCCCCATCTGTTCCGCCACATCAATTTGCCAATCAGAGTAGGCAAGCGGAAACAAGAGATTAAAATCCCAGCTAGTGAGAAATAAAGGCATTTCTCACTGGACAACAAGGTGGCATATCTAATAGCTTTGATTTCATTATTTCTACTTTTCTTCCCTTGTGTCTATGGGTTGGCTGTTTGGTTAATTCTCTCCGCCCTCCTTTTATCAGTCAAGAGCCTTGTACTGCTTCTTACCCACAATGTTCCATTTATTCAATTCAGTCTGCTTTGCTGTTAATAGGAGTGATCACTCTTTCTTAAACAGGCATAATCTGTACACAAGCCTGTCCAGAGGGGCAGAAATCTATCACAAGTGATAGTCCAGGTGCAAGACAAGTACTGTACATGGAGGTAGAATAAGTAGCTACATATAGCTAAGGCATGTTCCACAAGGCAGACACCAAACTACCACCCACCTTGAGTGAAATGAAGCTGATTCCAATTGTTCAGCAACCTCCTGTGACAATACGAAAACACGTCTTACATGGTGAACAAGAATTTGTCAGATTTAGCAAGGAAAGAGGAATGTCAACCAGGCAGCATATTTCAGAGGGATCAAGATGAAATAATCTGAAATATGGATTGCTGCTCGAGAGCAAATGTTTATTTTCCTAAAACAGCCTCAATACGGTTTTTCTACATTTATACTTATAAAGACCGAACAGACTGATTTGGTTACACAAAAAGACTTTTCCATATAACAGATACCAATTCCGATACCCAGCTTCGATGCCGATACCATATCGATACCTAAGGTGTTTTTTTTTCTCAACATGAAAAAGCTGTCCTGCCATTGGTTCAGAGCATTCAAGGGCCAATAGGATATCTTAGATCGGCATACAGTAAATATGTCACATATCAGTGAATGTTGTGCACAAGCAAGATACAAGATGCTGCATTCAAAGTCATATATTAGAGTTGGAATTAATGGTATCTGCATGTTACTTGTTAGTACTCACCGATACCACTGTTTTAATGCGGTACCGGGGCCTCTGCCGATACCAGTATCGGTATCGGAACAACACTAGTTTTTACCTACTAACGTTCCAATTGTTCAATTAATAACAATGACATGCTTGTTCAAGTATTTAATGATTTTAGGTGAGTTACTTTACATATGCTATTTTGATTCACTTTTTCAAAGCGGCCATTTTGACACAATCGTGGCTTGGTGGGGGTTACAGTAATTGTCTATTTGATGGTGGACATCTATGTATATTCATGTTACTTATTTGTATAGTAGAAATGCTTGTATAGGGGTGGAGAAAAACTGCTTCACATGCAGATTTATGTATGCAACATTTTATGTTTTATTCAAAATTGTCAAATTTATTGTAATACAATTCTGTTATTATAATTTAGTTACATTGTAAAGCATGTATCCATCCATTTTAGAAAACCACTTCTCCTCATTAGGATTGCATGCGACCTATTCCAGCTGACAGTGAGACAGAGGTGTGGTACACCTTTTCTTACTTGCTATGTTTGAAAAGTTGGTGTCACAATATATTTCAAATAGGGATGTACGATAACATAGGTGGCCGATAATTATCGGCAATTATCGACCAATTTGACGTCAAACAGATAATAAAGAAATCCGCCGATAATTATCGGCAATTATAGACCAATTTGATATCATACAGTAAACCAGGTAATAAAGAAATCCACCGATAATAATAGACATGCCACATTGGTCCATCTGTTGTATTTGTGGCTCAAGTTGTGCCCAAATCTTTAACCCCTCCCCTCTCTTATGGTAGTTGCATATTTGTGATGTCATGATGCGCACGACCTCATATTGGTGACACATCATGGTGACATGGCAGTCGCCAGTGTGGGCTTTATTTACTGTGTCTCCACAGAATGTTCCTCTCGCAGTTTTTGTTGCATTTTTAAAACATGACCATTTTGTTTTGGCAAAATCAAAATGTTACTGGTTGTCTTTGAAGCAGAGATATCAATAAAATCCTCTCCTCACCCTCTCTTTTTATTTGGTTTCCACGCCCCTAGTTACATGGGTGTTCCAAGCCTAAAAATGCAAATGCAAAACATAGTTGAAACAGTGTTGAGTGGAAGATTGCTGAGTACGTGTGATCAAGTTTGCAATCATTCGACCTACAGGAGGACTCGAAAATATATTTGTATTTAAGTTAATTTTGCAAACTATTATCGGCTTACTTATCGGTTATCGACATCGACAATTTCTAAATTATTAGTTTATCGGTATTGATTGAAAATAGTATTATCGTGCATCCCAAATTTCAAATTCTGACTGCAAATTTTTGCCGTCAGTGTCGGGCAGACCATCAAACAGCACATCGACAATCAGATGCTACGGCAGTGATTTCGGGAGAAGAGGCAAGGGTTGTGGCAAGATAACTTGTGACTACCCCAAATGTTCCTTGCCGAATATATACGTGCTGCAGCAACCTCCCTACTCAACTAACCTGCCGCCCTCTGCCCCAAGAGAGCTAAAGGGGTTATTCAATTGGGCCCATTTTGAAAATGTGGATGACATCAAGATGGCCGTGATGACAAAGCTGTGAGAGATTCCCGTAAGAATCTCATAAAATATATATATATAATTATTTTTTTATCTCCTACTAGCTATCAAAACATTAAATCTTACATTTATGTGGGACAGAAATGTGCCGGTTTGGAGATAAATTTAAAAATAACTAGTAAAAATAAATGAGAGTCAGAAAGAAGACAGAAAACAGGGCATGTTCAAATTGATACTTTTCATTTTACAGTGACAGATTATGCAATTTTTACTTTATTACACTGTACATACCCGGACCTCGATGAACCAGGAGGGCGACTGATATGTAAACAGACGAATGTTTTTGCCTCTTGTGTTGATAGTTGGCAGAGGCCCATATTTTACTTTACATTATAGTTATCTATGTTCCTTCTGGCGCTGCTCACCAAATCCAACCTGTCTGCATATTCTACTGTATACAGCAAATCCTACTTTAGTGCCTGATCTTCTGCTCTCAGTTAAATCTATCGAGGTAGCCGTTTGGTTTGACATCTAGAGACGACAAGAGTAACAAAAGAATACATATAGCACATGGCACATACCAAAGATTCATTCCAGTGTTATCTGATGAGAGTCAACAGTTCATCTTGCTCACCCATTCAGCTTCCAGCTGCGACATTATTGCTGAAATGTTCGGACATGAAACCACCATCTCAAATTCTTAGATGAAAGTTAGAAGGACATGAAACCACCATCTCATATTCTTACTGACCACCTGGCCCTTGGAGAGCCGATACACACAGTAGCATTATGTATAACATTGTGCATTTTATCTGTAAAAATCGTCAATGCATTAAATACTTTAACATTTCTGTTAACAAACAAAAAAAAACTCTACAGCCATTTAAACACGAGAAGTGGCACAACACACTAAGCGCACTTGAGTCAATAAGTCATTTAACGGGAAGGTAAAGTAGAGCAATTCACTGATTTATTTAATAGGGGCTTTGGCATGCAGGTCAGGAGGTGAAATCCAGGAGATTGGACACTGATTCTTTAATCAAGTAGTTGGATACTACACCCTCTCTTGATTTCTCACACATGCTAGAAACCATCACGTGCATCAGAATGACAATCGTTCACTCTTCAGTTGGTTATTAGCATCACTCGCCAAGTGTTCTCACTGCCACTCCAAGACAACCAAATGCATGCTGCTTTTTCCTCCATGAGTAGTAGAGTAATGCAGCGTTCAGTGACATCTCTATTTTCATGAGCAACCATCAATTGATTGGTCATTAAACTTCAGTTTGAGCACATTGGCAAAGACAGGGCACTGAAATTGCACTGAATAGAGAGGGAGGAAATGGGCATGCTTCTGATGGCTGTATGCCAAGCTCATGTCCCTGCAGAGCAAAATAGTTTGTTACGTTGTGTAGGGCTATTCTCCTCAGTGGCTCAGACTTGAGCTTCTACGGAGATAACAGCAGACAGAAGCTGGTTTTAAGATGGCATCAAACACTGCATTGAGAATTCAACAATTGCACGATAAACTTTACAAATTGTGAATATTTCTGAGTCAATTTAGAACAATGTAGGCACTCTTTGCGGTATTAGCTGTGATGAAAAGAGATACCACATAATTAACTAATTGAAGGGTACACAGTGGCATGTAGTCTGCAACCATCTGACAATGACAAAGATTCAAGGGGCGAGTCTTATACTATTCTTAAACATTGCCGTGTATTGTGTACTAATGAACCACCTGTGAAAACAAACACTCTCCCTTCAAGGTTGTCCTTATCTCATATCAGTTGGGCCTCTGTCTAGGAATTCTGTACCATCCTCCCTAGTTTGACTGATAATGTATGTCGCCCCACATGGGGATGGAACACGAATCTAAAGGCTGCAGACGTACACATCACTCAATGGTCACAGAATATATGAGCCAAACCAACTACAGCAGATGTGATTTCAAAAGAAAGGTTAAAAAAATACCATAAACGAATACTGGATGACATCAAATCAAAGGAATGACAATGCGATTTGTCAATTTTCCATTTTAGGGTTGAGCTAGACCAGGTGTGTCAAACGCAATCATATGGGGTGCCAACACATAAAACACTCCCAAAGTCACAGGCCAACAGATTAAAACGAGACATTGGTTTACATAAATGTGAATTAAAATAAACAGAATGCAATATTATTCCAAATTATATCACCTTAAAATTGAATTAAGCTAAAATACATAGGAGCCGTGAGACACAAGTGACCCAACTTGGGGATTTTTCGAGGTATGAACCATCGTCCGGCTGATGTTTTTGCTTTGACATGTGAGCAGAAATTTGAGATATGAGTAGTGTATCCTAACCCGAACTCAACTCACTTCAAAACAAGCGAATCCAAGCTGTTTATTGCCACCACCTGTTTTTTTTTTGTTTTTTTTTCGAAACATAAAACAAAGAGAATTACAACACTGCCTATCTAAAACAACCACACAACTTTGCCTTTAAGTCCACAAGCCTAGCTTAGCATTCAACATATTGGGTCATGCTATAGATGGCTTAAACGATGGCATTATTGTGGTGGAGTTAAGTGGCTCGGAAAATGGATGGATGGATGGATGGATGGATGGATGGATGGATGGATGGATGGATATTTCAACACAAACAGTACAGCAAATCATGTAGACAGACTATGGAATAATACAGTTACAGGCATTTATTCTTTATCTTCTGCACCAATCAACTAATATAACTCTATCTTACGTATGTGTTTGTGCCTGCACGACTGTTATACTGCCCCCCGGTGACCAAGTTGTGCACACAGGAAGGAGCTGCGAAGATTAATCACGATGCACAAACTGTTGAATTCTTTACATTCTATTTAATCATCGTTGAAAGATAAGGTCTTAACAAATGGTATTACAAAGCAAAATAAATAGGCCCGAGTGATATTCTCCTTAGTAAAAATAGCCTACATTACAAAAAAATATTTTGGGGTAGCTTGAATGGATTAAGACATTTCCACTCATTTGCAAGAGTCGTACACAATCAGAGCCGCCGCTTCGGTTGGCTGAGAAGCAGATTGTCTTTGTTCATGCTCACAACGGTGAAACCGCACATTTCTATCTGTGCCAAGTAATGTGCCTCTGCTACGATTTTAAAACAAGTTCTAGCCAGCCCATGCGCACAGATAGACTGCATTTTGTGCCAGACTTGCACTGGACGCAAATATGGAGCCCTTTGGTGCTGAAGCATACTTGCTAATGGAGTACAAACACCAACCGGTCACTTTGTTTCTTTAGTGATCCCGTCTTTGTTTTAGAGCCTGCATTCAAACCAGCAAAAGAGATGCAAAACAACATCGTACACAGTTAAACACATTTTTCAACAACCATAAAAACTTCAAGGCGATGAACTCATCCCAATACAGTAGTTCCCCCTTTCCTTAATCCCAGAGCATGAGTAATTGTCAGGCCCTGTGAAATAATTGTAGCTTTCAACGCTAATGGAAAACTTGCACATTCATTATTCAGTCCAGAAGATAAAGTGCTGCAAAGTGTCAGGGGACTTGTGACTTATTGCTATGAGTGAACTAACCTCACACTATAAAGGAAGCAACACAGGTCCAGTGTACTCTCTCTTCCTGCTGTCCTGACCCCTAATATGTCTTATGTCCCCTCTTCTGGCCATCTGCACAGGCAGAGCGGCACCACGCAGAGAACCCGAGACCGCATCACAGCTGCGGCGTGCTCAGACGGCTGCTGATGGGTCCGCTGCGTCTTCGCAGACAGAATGACAGACGGCCTGGGTTCTCTTGTGTCACTGCAGCGCTGACCACAGGCGGCCACGGTGAGTGGAGAAAGGCCAGCCCAGTGTTACGGCCCTCTGGGGAGCGCTGTGGGTTTTTATGAGGAAGCATGGGGGAGGAATGCGGCAGGAGGGACGGTTGCTCCAAGGTTTGCTGACCTGCAAGATAACACATGGCAAGAAACAGATCGCTTTGATATGTGAACATGCCCACACTTGCGCTGAGGGAAGGAGACACCAGAATCTGGGCTGCTGCTGCTGCTTGCACGCTGATCCCATCCATACACGACTACGCCGAAAAGCCAACACACATCCGACGGAATTCCAACAATGTACTTAAGCCTTATTCATTTCCCGTGTCTAGACCCCAGGAGACTGTTGCTGTTATGTAGCTACTTATTTAGTTCCAAAGTGAAAGTAAAGCGACAACGTGAAGCAGGATTTTGGAGGGCAGACACACAAAAAGCATGCCATGTGCTCAGTTATAATATGCATGGCTTCAAGTACTTTAGTGACCTTGTCTGGGCCACTTATTTAGAACGTCTTTTAAAGAGCCTTGCTATCTACTTATCTGGGACGCATTGCAGACTAATTTGGCTGAAACGACTCCCTACATCAGATTGGGGGGGAATCTACTTACGGATTTACTTTTTTTTTTTTTTTTTTTTTGTGAACCGTGTTAAAAAAGCACAATCAGATGAATACTAAAGATTTCATCACAGAGATTTGAGGGCTGTTATGCTCATGCATTTTTGCACTACCAAGGTTATGTCACGCCGCCACCAGAGTGGCGGTTCATGCTCTTATTTTCATAGTCATGTTTCCTGTTTTATTTTGAATTTCTGATTCCCATCTCACCCCAGGTCACTTACCCTTCCTGCAGCCTCACTGATTACCGGTCCACGCCCATGATCACTACCACCTGTTCCCAATCAACCTGGACATAAAAGCCACCTGAATTCTCTCCTTGTTGCCCAAGTGTCACATCTCAGTGCATGGAAGCGTCCTATCTCAGTGCATGGAAGCGTCCTATCTCAGTGCATGGAAGCGTCCTCACAGTCCTCGTACCATAGTCCTAGTTTGATGTCTTGCCTTGCTTTGTCTTGCGCCCTTAGTTTGTCCCTTGTTTTCCTCCCTAGTGGAGCGCCTTTTGTTGTCCCTGTTTTTGAGTGCCCTTTTTTGTGTCTCCAGTTTGGAGCTCTTTTTGTTCAGCCTTTTTTCCCTCTTCAAGAGGTGTTTTGGTTTTCGTGCTATTAAAGCTGCAGCCTTGTTGGCCAACTTTAATTCTGCGTCTGAGTCCTACCTCCTCTCGTCGTGACAGGTTATTTACATTTTGTATGCTTGTAGTTATCAGGGTCACATGTGACTCGCAGCTGCATACACCCTGGAATGGTTGTCTGTCAATCACAGGACAAATATGCTTCTTTCAAAAAAAAAAAAAAAAAAAATACACATTTTTTTTAATTGATAAATAAATAATCAGACAATCATGGGTAATGGGTTACCTACGTAAGTATAATGTAATGTATGTGCATCACACATTACTTGCACAATAATTGTATTTATATATCAATATACATATAATTAGTTATTAATAGTAAACAAAATCCATCACACAATAGACTTTCCCATAACAATAACCTTTTCAAATAAAAATTATGGTTAGCAATAACGTAACATCATCATACATATAACAGTATATAATATTTGAATGCTATATATACACGGTCATGCTCTAACTAGCTAGTTCCAAAATCTGTGATCAACCAGGCAATTAACGAATCATAACATCACAGAGGGAAACAAAAACATTTGTTGTACGTGGTACTACGTTTTTAGGTTTAATTTCCCATAAATTGAAGCCACACTCACCATTCACACCCCCCCCCCCCCCCCACACACACACACACACACATATCTTTTGGACAATTGTCAGTTAACTCAATGTGCAAATTTTGCAATTGCAAATTGAAGCCAGACTATCTGGAGAAAATCTACCGAAGCATGGACCCATAAAACTCTGACGTGGACAGGCTATCCCTGAATGAACTGTACTCCTAACTTTATGGCATTTTAGTAAAAAAACAAACAAAAAAACAAACAAACAAAAACATCTGAAATATAAATGTTCAAATTGAGTAGAAATGTAAAAATTCTAACATGTTAAATAAAAATTGATTGTTTTGGTGACCCAGGAAGTTTGAAACAGGAAGTGTGATACAATGGTACAAATGTATGCATAATAAATGAGGCAGTGATACAAAAGAGGGAGACCATTAAAAAACAACAACAACAAAAATCAGTACCACATGGGACATGTTTTATATATATATATATATATATATATATATATATATATATATATATATATTATGCATTAGAAATAATATGTGTTGGTTGCCAGATGGCTGTTCTGTGGAGCATGGTTGGAAACACATTATTGTCTCTCCTTGGAAACTCTTACCAGCCTGAGACACAGCAACAAAAACAAACAAAAGCTCAGTGCGATTTCACGCACCAACTCTTTCACCTTTGAAACTTTCCTGCTTGACGGCTATCCTCTCCCAGTCCCTCGCCTTCTGCTCCAACACGCGCGCACGCGCAAAGATTCTCAAAACTGTGAGGCAGTGTTGTGTTTAGGACTTGAAGAAATGAGAATACTATATAATGAGCATGTTTGGCCATTTTTGATTATTAATAGTGTGAATTAATATGTATGTGTGTCTTTTATATCTTGGGAGGGAGCTACCCAAACATATACAAACCATTTCAAATTATTTTAAACATAATTGATGGCATGATAGATAAGTCTCCTGCCTCCAGAAAGTCAAATAAATCAAATAAATATGAAACTGTCATACGATGATGAAAAATGTATATCTCATATTTTCTTATCTCAGAGCTAGAAATGTTCAACTTTATGGCATGGATATTAAGATGACTTAAATTATCTCTGTAAGGTTTTTGCCTCTTACTTATCCACCTGAAAGGTGAGGGGGGAAAAATGAGGATTTTAATTATTGATTTATTTGTGTGTTCAGTCTAATGAAAAGAATGAATGTTATTTACACATATAGCATTTGCATAATTACTTAAGCAAAAATATTCACAATTCACAACACTGGCAAAGGTAACAGTGTTGTCTGCGGACCCAATTTGACATTTTAGAAACGTTCTACTTTTGCCAGACAGCAGGTGATGCAGGAACTGGTCTTTCGATGGAGCTATTCTTATTCAAGATCACTGTGGCCCTTGGAATGTGTGGTCTTCAAGTGTTTGAACAAATTGCTTGTGTAGTCGCTGTATAAAACTGTTTTGTCAGATTTGCCGTGCCAAAACTTTATGGAGCCGTATAAAATAACACCACACCACACTTTGCTTTCATTTTTTTAAAGCTATGTCTGCCCACATTCATGCTGGTTGTGTTGAATACTAGACATATGTTTGACATCACAATGATCACATCACAAATTTTGTTGTTGGTTGGACCAGTGAAACACACTGATATGAATGGAGATGAATAGACACATAGTAATTGAATTTCGCTATCTAAAACAACCGAAAGTGATTCATGTGCCCCCAATTATTACTTGTTAGTTAACATCAATATGTACTCATCAGTGCCGTATTAACAGCATACAAGTGTCGCTATACCAATGCCACAGTATCGATATGTCCATTCTTAATTCCCAACCCTATGTGATGTCGGCACATTATTGTACTATTAGACAAGCATTAGAGGCTCTATTTTGTGTATCCACTGCAAGTCTATCATGAGGCGAGGTGTAAATCTACACTGGGGCAGGTTAGACTGGGTTTTGGTATTTTTGGAGATACACAGAGCCTGGCGCAGTTAAGCCAACATTAGCTTGCCTTTTTCCTTGAAAGTCAATAAAAGAGAGAAACTATGTTGTGTGCAGAGAGGGTTTTTCATTGAACCATATGTATACCATATAGAGTCTCAAAAGTCACTCAACACTTCTTTTTGCCTATTTCATTGCAGGTATCATTTGAACATGAAGGGAGCAGCATTTGACAGCTTTGCCTCTGCAATTTTTGTTAGCATATCACTCCTTTGCCCATGGCTTGCCAATTGACATTGGAGAAGTGTTGCAAAATTGCTGCCTGCCAAGAATTTAAGTGCCAGTTTTAGAAGCTTTTTGACTATCACACTGCTCAAATACGTATTTTGACAAAATGTGCATCAGAAGGGTCTGTTACTACGGCCACCGATGTCAACACTAAACAACAAAAGATGGCATTCATGCAAAGTTAGGGACAATTTGCCCATAGGGCTGCACTGAAGCATCAACAAAAGCACGATTCAGCAGATTACTTTTGTGAAAGCTAAATTCTTACCTGGGCCAACTTTAGTTTATTCAAACACTTCAAGCAGAAGATTATCATGTTCAACAACCTAAAGGTATTACGGCCCTAGTATTTGATGCCAGGCTGCAATTTTGTAATGATGCTCCAGTGTCACTTGGTGAGCCACTGCAAAGGGAATTATGGGTTTACACTGCCAAGCTTAAGCTCTTAAATATTGATGGCCTCATGTCTGTCCGACTGATACCTGAAACGACAAAGAAAATGGAATAGTGTGTACTATTAGTGAGAGTACAATTTTGTTTTTATTAGTACTTTTGGAATGAAGTACATTTCAGAGCCTGTACTTTTTTTTTTTTTTTTTAAAGTACATTCAACTGTATTTGCAAGTACATTCAAATATGCAAGTAAATTTATCATTTAAACATATTAGCAATTACATAGAAGAATGTATTGCAGGTACCTTCAAATGTACTTGTAGGCTAAATGCTAAAAATGTAGCATTTTTTTTACATAATGCCACGGGTATTGACTTGCTCATACGCAGTTTTAGAAAAACAAAACAAAACTTTTTTTATACATTTATGCCAATAGGTTAAAAAACGAGTAAATAAACATTGTGTATTCATATTTTTTATGATTCATTATGTCTGCAGTGCTCAATTTCAATTTGGCATTTTTTTCCAATTATGCCACGGGGCATTACACTTGCACATGCACATACCCGTGTCATTCTCATTATGGGAAAATGAATGGAAATCATGCCTACGAGTATGTTCAAATATACTTGCAGATAGGGTTAAACATATCACAATAAATTCTGTAGAGTAAATTTGACTCTATTTAGTGTGACCAAATTAGAATAGAATAGAATTTAGAATACACTTTTACACTTGGAAGACAGAATTGTAAAAAAAATATATACAAATAAAAGTCACTCAAGGGTGGAGGAACAAACTGACGACCTTCACCTGAGCTATGCCTCTCATACTGTTTGCTTAGGTACAAAAGGAGACGAAAAACATTTTCGGTCTCTTTGAGTTACGAAGATTCCAGCTGACACGAGCGATATACGAACACATAGTAGGAGCTGCATGGCTCAGAGAGTAGATCAGCTATCCCAAGATGATGGTTGTAAGTTTGTTCCTCAACCCTTCAGTGACTGTCATTTATTTTCCATTCTTTATTTTGCTATCTTCCAAGTATAAATATTAGTCTAAAACTGATTTGATTTGGTCCAACTCCAAATAGAGCCAAATACTCTACAGAATTTACTATTTGCAAGCATGTGAACGCATTTGCAAGTAGCCTATGCTTGAGTATACTTGCAAATATGTTCAAACGTATTTGGAAATGTGTTTTAACTTTGCAAGTACTGAATACATCGAAGTTGAACGAATTTGCCAGACAGAAATGTTTATATCACATTGGCAGTGCCACACTTCCAAAATATTTTGACTTAAGTAAAGACACGTTTGAGTACTTTTGCCATCTCTGTAATTGCATCATTAGTCTATGCTGTTTCATTCTGTGCAAATGTGAATCGAGCCTATGATATTAGATATCATATTTTAACTTGTGTGGCTTAGCTGCAGGGTGAACATGTGAGATAGGTAATGGGTCTATTTCTGAAAACATTTCTCCTTCTTTAAAAGTAGAGGATTAAAATTTAACCAAAATATGGAAAAGGACAGCACACACTGCGAGTAGTGCACTTGCTCTGCTCCTCTCTGCTCCCTCCTCCGCACGACCCTCCCACCAGCCCGGGACTGGAGTCACGTGTCTCATAGCTTCTCAACGAGCCAACACCGCCACAAATCAAACTCACCCAGCACCAGTTAGCTGGAGAAAGAGAGGGAGAGAGAGAAGAGCGAGCCAGAGGAGGATGAGAAGCAGTGAGGTGCTCACGGGCAGAGAGCCACTCCATCACCAGAGAGCAACGATGAAGAGGGTTCAGTAGAGGACACATCCAAAATGTCTCCGCAAAGAGGAGGCTTTTGATAAGCATCTGAGATGAGCGGCACACCGCTTTGGAGCCTCGTTCTCAAGCAGTCTGCCTGGCAGCCACTGGGCTCGGGGGCGAAGGCTTTCGGCCGCCCCAGCTCAGCCGCGGATTGAATAGAAGTGGATCTTTTTTTCTTTTTCTTTTTTTTTTTTTTGAGTGTGCATGGTCGCCATGAGGGTTCTGACATCCAACTTATTCGCGTTGCTCTTCCTGGGCGCATTCGCGGGCGTTTTCTACGTTTGGAGCTCACTCGAGGACCGCTTGGAGCGACACAAACGGGGCTTCGCGTTGCCGGGCGGTGGGTCGTTCTACCCCAAACTCCCCGTGGATCTTTCCGCGAAAACTTTCCGGACTCTACTTGCTGTCCCGGCGACACACAGGGCCCAACTCAAGGCTCACAACCTAAGCGAGAACGCAGCGGGGAGTCGCCATGACCACGTGAAAGAGAATAAGACGACTCCACAGGGGGGCTCGGTCAAGTTGGACCCCCCCGTGGAGGATGGCATATTTTGGAGCGCCTGGCTGGAGGATCTACTCCCGGTGGGCTTTACGGAGGAATATGCCCGGGCTTGGCGAGAGAGGGCGAGAGCAGCGCGGGTGGTGAAGCTGGAGCCAGGATGCGGCAGGATATCCAATCAGCTCGCCACTTTCGCGGATGGCTCCAAAGCGTGCGTGCGCTACGGGATCAACGCGGATCAGGTGCAAGGTGAAACTTTGACTTATTACCTTGCTTGTTTGCTGGGCATCACCAACGTGCCGCCTCTGGTACTGTCCCAGCTGAACACCTACAGCGAACAATGGGGGGCGGTGAAGACGCGCCTCGGCGGACTACAATGGAGCGACCACGCTGTGGTTTCTCTCACCGAGTGGGTCTCCAACCTAAGCGGGGTGGTCACACCTTCTCCGCTACGCCAGGAAAGCGGCGGGCTGCACCCGGAGCTCTTGAACAAGACCGCGGCGGAGCTCGTGGATCTCATGCAGTGGAGCGATCTAATCATATTCGACTACATGACGGCCAACTTTGACCGGCTGGTCAGCAATCTGTTCAGCCTGCAGTGGGACGCCCGAGTCATGGAAAGGGACACCAACAATCTCCTGAAAACGCCCCGCGGGGGCCTCGTTTTTATCGACAACGAAGCCGGGTTAGTGCACGGCTTCCGGGTGTTGAACATGTGGGAGCAATATCACCAGACGGTGCTGAGCTCCGTGTGCTTGTTCAGGAAGAGGACCGCGCAGCGCGTGGCCGAGCTCCACCGGCGCAGAGACTCCAAGACAAGGCTGCTGGAGCTCTATAAGGACAGCGAGCCTTTGTCATCAAAACTGGGCTTCCTCTCAGAGGAGCATGCCGCTGTCCTCCAGGACAGGATAGACAGAGTATACAAACACATTGTACACTGCAAAGAGAAGTACGGCCAGCTATGAGCATCCACGAATGACTGTGTGGCCCAAAGATGAGCATACAGCTTTGTCTGGAATATCCAACTGAACTACCTCTTATGGATAAAATGTGACGCCTACTTTATAATTATTTGTGCCAGCTTAATCCCTGCTGATTTAGTTCACACTATGAATCCCACTCACTTGATTAGTATCACATGTAAAGACTATAATAGTGACTGCATGGGGTAACATATAAACCCCTCATGTTCTAAGTGTGTTTGGATTATTGCCATATGGTCTTTAATCTAGATAAGATAAACTCCCAAGCCTTACTGTTTACTGTACAATATGTTTATGTTAACATTTGGTCGCTTTTATAGAAAATCATTTTTGCACAGCCAGTTGCCATATAGGCAGCATGACACTTGTATTTTTCTTTTTTTATTCAGCCTTATAAGTGTAGCATTGTTAATGTTGTAAATATTGCTCACCAACTTGTTTTGGCAAGTCAGAGGTCCACTAATTTAATGTGCATTGTAACATTCCAAAATATCGTGTCCCCTTCCCTCTTTAAATATACACTAATTTATGTTAAAACACTGTGTGCTGCTTAACTGTTATTATGGTGCGTCAAACATTTAGCAGCCTGCGCAATCCGCTGTGCCGATCATTACAGTGCTTTCATTGTGTTGTATAAATGCGTGGTACTGGCATGAATGTTCCCTCTGAGCCATGCTGTCAGCCAAATGCACGGTACAACGGGAAAATGCTAATCCTTTATAATCTTACCAGGAATTATGAAGGAGGAGACAAGTGACATCATTTGATACATTTTCAAAAGGATTTGCTGTTTCATAACTAAATTGAAATGAGTTCTCATCTCTATCTTCTACCTGAATCAATGGCTTCATTAAATAGGTTTGTCTGTTCAGTTAAAGAGTAAAAAGCATCTCCCCTTGTGGGAGAATACACTGCTGAAAGGCTAATTAATTAATGCTTTTCGCTCAGATCAGGGTTTTGTTTACATGTTTGTTTGTTTTTCAAAGGTTGAATTTGAACTGTGAAAAGTATTCAAAGCCTGACAGGTTTCCACTACAGCACCACAAGCGTTTTTTTTTTTTTTTTTTGCTTGGCCGTTTTAAAAAGGCTCATTAGTTCCATAACAGATTGGACTTTTCTGATCTTCAGAGCGAGAACCAATGATGTATGCTTGGAAAGTCATATTTTCAGCCTCTCGCCATTCTGCAGCTGGTTTCTTTTACTACTTTCTGTGTTCAGCCAACTCCAGGGCGCATCGCTATTTGTGCAGCTCGTGAGATGAGATGCTTCGCGTGTGTTATTCTAACATTGACTTATCCTTCGTTTCTTTGCTTGGGCACGTGCTTGCGATTTGTGCTTTTGCCTGGTGGGTCACAATGGCAGTGATGCAGTGTACAGGGTTAAGCAGGTATAAAACACTTTCACCCAGTTCAACCACCTGCTTCAGCTGCTTAGTAGATCAATATGTGTGTGGGGAAAAGAGGTCATGGTAATGGGCTGGGTGCTAGTTCTACAGTCGACTTGAGTTTCATTGGAGGGCGGGTGGTGTTACGTGGCCTGTGCATACAGCTGGGCACCATCTAAGCATGCCTGTTCATGCTGAACGCTGCGAGATTTACGACGGCTTGCAGACACAATGTTTAACTGTGGTCTGCATGTGTAAACCAGACTCGCAACCCTCCTGCTTTTTAGGCCTTTCACCATTTGCCTCACATCTATTTCCACTGTTCACATCACCATCTCCTTATTTGTTAGCTAAAATAAATAATGAGCTCAGTTTTTGCAATGACTTTAAAAAATTCATCCACTTTATAAATCACGTCTAGCCTTATAACTTTTTATGCATTGCTCACACTTTCTGCTTGGTTTGTTTTGGTTAACGATGCAAAGTTTTTCAAGTCTACACCCAATTTATTCTCTTCCACAGGCAAAAAAATAAAAATCCTCTAACACTGTCATGGATTAAACTTTTCCTCTAGCTCATGGCGCTAAACCAGTATGTGGTACTTAATTACACCCTTAGAAATGCTAGTGTGCCGTGGTTCCCTTCACATGTGGTACTTGTGTGTGTGTGTGTACAAAGAGCCGCCGCCTCCGACGGTCACGCAGCCTGAGGCCCGCAGCACAGATATGCAGGTACTTCAACTGATCTTCCTCTTATTTGTGCACATTGCAAACATTCCAGAGGAGCAGAGGGAGGATCATCGCCATGGACACGCATGCAGCGATTTCTCCAACAGGAAAATGAAACAGGAACCAGCTGTGTACACAGACTGTCTTTCATGTTGAAGGTTTGAACCCTGATCACTTTTCCTCTCACTTAACTGCCACCAAAATGCAACGATTGATTGGGATATTCATTTTTGTAACACTTTTTTAACAATAAAGGAGACATCCAGTCCCAAATTTTCTTTACAATAATTTGTTCAATGTCGGGTCTAAAAACGGCACTGATTAATAATGCATTTGTGGAAAATGACTTAAAGAAAAAGTCAACCCTAAAACTATCTTTATAGTAATATAGTAACATGTTCTATGCAGCTCCACTAGTCTAAACATGGTATTCTGATTAGTATTGTATTTGTGTAATGTGAGTTTAGCTGCAAATTCCATCCATTTTTATCTCTCAGGCGGCGCCCATTTTGCCACTTGATGACAACTGAAAATGATGTCACAGTTGCTCAGAGCTCAAGTATCACAATCCCAGCTCAGTTTCTGAAAACAGCTGTGCCCTGATTGGTCATTAGTATATGTTACCTGAGCCCTGATCAACCATGATGTCATTTTCATTCGACAGTGCTCAAGTGGCAAAATGGCCACCCCCAGAGATGGATAAAAATGGCTGGATTTTGCTGCTTAATTCCACAAACACAATATTATTCAGAATATGAGAAAGTGGGGGCGCATATAACATATTATTGTAAACAAAATATTTGGGTTGGCTTGCCCTTTAAGTAGCAAAATCCACCCATTTTTCTCCATCTCAGGGGTGACCATTTGCTGTTGACTGACAATGACATCACAGTTGCTCAGAAGTCAGCCAGTCACGGCTCACCTGTTTTCTGAGTTTGGCTATGTGACATTCGTAAGCTGAGTCGTGATTGGTCATTACCTGTTCTCTGAGCCACTGTGATATCATTTTCAGTCAACAGAAAGTGGCAAAATGGCTGCCAACCGAGATTTTGCTGCCTAATTCATATTCCACAAACACAAAATTTATTAGAATGTTGTCATAGAACATATTATAAAGAAAACGTTTGGGCTGGGGTGGCACAGTGGATGACTGGTTAGCACGTCCGCCTCCCAGTTCTGAGGACTCCGGTTCGAGTCCGGGCTCCGGCCTTCCTGGGTGGAGTTTGCATGTTCTCCCCGTTCTTGCGTGGGTCTTCTCCGGGTACTCCGGTCTCCTCCCACATTCCAAAGACATGCATGGCAGGTTGATTGGGGGCTCCGAATTGTCCCTAAGTCTGCTTGTGAGTGTGGATGATTGTCCGTCTCTCTGTGCCCTGTGATTGGTTGGCAACCAGTCCAGGGTGTCCCCTGCCTACTGCCCAAAGCCAGCTGAGATAGGCTCCAGCACCCCCAGCGACCCTTGTGAGGAATAAGTGGTCAAGAAAATGGATGGATGGATGGATGTTTGCGTTGACTTCCCCTTTGATAATAACCAGCAAAGTTAAAATAACAAAATTAAAAGGATAGGTAAAGACTGTGTAGGTATTTTGCCATGAAATCAGTGACTAACTCAGGGTGTCTCCCCCACCAGTGGACTCGCCATGTGTCAGTGGATAGACGTAACTGGCATTCTTTCAAGGCTACATAGTGCATGGGGACTTCCTGCGCATGGCTGAATGATTTCATTATAAAACACAGCACATAGGAGGAGAGTCACTTAGTCACAGCTGAGTGGATACCGTCCATAAAGGGTCAATCATTGGGGGGCTGGGGCAACGACTAGAGGGGCTTTCACATTGCGGGCCGAACAACCAGCCGTTGGTGTGCTGGGAGAGCTGGCACAAAGCCTGACTATTCAAACTAGGGGTGCAAACATAAGGTCAGGGCCTTTGGGTTTGTTCCTTAAGAAAGACAGGAGTTGTTGTCAGGAAAGAGAACAGCACATTCCTCAGCTAAAAATAAAACCTAAAAAAAAAAAAATCATAAAAAACATGCATGACTGAAATCCAAATATTTGCCTTAAGACTTGCCTTATTCGATAACTACAAATATTTTTCCTTGACATTTCATTACATCTTGCAAGTTTAGAACTGAGCTTGGAGCAGGACAAACTCAGATGTATTCATCTACATCAAGTGCAGTTTTATAGTTTTGCATTTTCTGGAGGTCACACAGCAAAATGAAAATGATTCAAGAAAGTGTGTGTAAGGGCAAACACGAAGACAGCTGTTGTCCAATCTTTCCGTGATGCCATGCTTGCAGATTAGAGAAAAGATTACTCCCAACTTATCAATTCTTCCTCACATAAATCTTTTTTTTTTTTCTTGCATCAATTTGTTGTATCACAGTTGAATATGAGTTAAAAAAAAAAAAAAAAAAAGTGTTTTGGTGAAAGCAGCAAAAGCAAATATTTTGATATTTCTATTCAATATAATGTATCTTGCAATATGTACAAGTCAGCAAAAATCCGCGTCCTGGTAATCACAATAAGACCTCCTATAACCTCATTTGAGATTCTCTCTTTCTTCCCTTAATACGATTTACTTCATGGTAGTCTTTGCACAAAATAAATCCCGATTAATTTCAACGTATAATTCCATCCTATTTGTTATGCTTCACCATGCAAAGCCTGTCTTCAAAATGTCCTTAGAATGTTGCAATTTTAATTTAATTGTGTAATGTAAACATTTCCACTCCTTCACATGAGGAAAATAGTGTCACCAAAAAAAAAAATAATAATAATATATATATATATATATATATATATATATATATATATATATATATATATATATATATATATATATTTAGGGAGGGTGTAATATTCTGAGAAAAAAAACCTCATAAATTTACAAGAAAAAAAACTTCAATATAATGTGATATTATAAAGTGGCAAATTTGCTAGAGAAAACTCACAAATTTACGAGAAATAAGCTCACAGATTTTTTTTTTTTTTTTTTTACATTATAAACTGGTAAATTTTCTAGAAAACCCCCCACAAATTTACATGAACTAAACGCACACATTTGTGACAAACTGGGCAAATTTCGAGAAAAAAGTTGTAAACCTGCGATAAATACATTACGTAGTCTACTTGCAGGATGGATGATTACAGATTATGGTTATTTTGTTGTTTGCCTCAAACTCTTTGTTATTGGGTTGGGTCCAATAGGCAAGGCAAGTTTATTTGTATAGTTCATTTCATACACAAGGCAACTCAATGTACTGTACACAAGTTTCTTTTCCTTGTGCATCAACAAAGACAGTAGTTAACAACACTACAGAAGCGAAAACAAAAGTAGGTTTCAAAATTTACAAACCGAACATATATTGACAATGTTAAAACATTGTGCAGCAAACTTTAAAAACATTTAGAATATGGAAGTTTAAAAAAAAAAATAATAATTAAAAGAGAAAAACATTTAAAACTGTTACAAAGACCTTAATCAAAGGTATGAGAAAAAAAACAACCTTTCAACCTGGATTTAAAAGCATTTACACTTGGGGCTGACTTCACTTCTGTAGTGGATTTTTTATACATGCATTGAAAAGTGGATCAAAAATCAAATATATTAAGAATGTATTTTGCACGTGTGTGCGTAGTTTGTCCATATTTAAAATAGCGTGTTTGTCAAACATCAGGTTAGGAAGAATGTGGTCCTATGTGGCCCCACTAGCATCACTGATGAAAATTTGTGCCCTCATTTATGTTGCCCAACCTGTGTAAGCTTAAGATAATTAGTGCTAACCTTTTGCCTTTGACATGATACCAATTAATGTCAGTCTATTTAAAGTAAAAAAAATAAAAATCACTTTGTTTGCATTATGTAAATTAGGTACAATGTTTCATTGCAAGACAGCGAAATTCAGAACAGCTCACTCACAGACACATTTTGGGAAATTTAGAAATTTGGATAAAACAATTATTTGTAAACAAGCAATTAAGAAGTAAATCCCACCAAAATGCACACCCAACCCGGCGTTGACACATACCACTGACAATACAAAAAAAAAAAAAAGTTTGTTGCCAGGAAAAACAATTGCTTTGTTGTTGTTGTTGTTGTTGTTTAAGATGTGGTTGTTTTCATTCATGTGAAATCAGCTTCCCAGTAAGTACGGTAAGAATACTTACCCTAGTAGCCATTTTTGCTCTTTATGACAATTGAATGACATGCTTAGGTGTTGATATTTCCATGTTTGCTGCCTTGCTGCAGCATGAGTGCCACTTTCTAGAGCATGCTCATTTGCATTAGGTTCATCGCTTATGTAAATGAGAATTAATGTGCTTATTAAAATTACTCTTGAGTTTCTTTTCCACACTAGTTTTTCCTACCACAATTCACTGCATAATTTATGTAAAGACCACCTGCTCATTTCAGAAAATGTGTCATGTAGTCATTTCTGAGCAAATATGATTACTGGAGTGGCATTTTCTTGACCGCTTATTCCTTACAAGGGTCGCGGGGGGTGCTGGCGCCTATCTCAGCTGGCTCTGGGCAGTAGGCAGGGGACACCCTGGACTGGTTGCCAGCCAATTGGGATGGATTAGTTGTCTGGAATTTAAAAATTAAAATTATAATATTAGATAAGTCGATTATTCCTGAATACTCATCTCTGCGGTTGACATTTAGAGGACAAGGTATACCAGGTTTGGCAACTTTAAATGTTATCTCACACTTCACTTGTGTGAGTTCTCCCAACAATCAGCAATGAAATAAAAAAATAATGGAACATTATCATTATCTGGTATTCGCTTCAAATACATTTGCTTAAAAGTGTTTATAAAAAAAATTGTCCCAGTCCTACTCTAAGCAATGAATATGTGCTTCTACCATCTGGATGCTGGTCATGTGCCACACTGTAACAGGGTCAGGCTCAAATAGTTCTTTGTGCATCAGTCAATTCTGAAACTAAACGAGGACCTTTCTAAAAATCAAACATAATCAATGAGGCCTTAATGGGAGTAGTTGGTCCTTGTTAAATGGTAATGTTAGTGTAATGTGTTTATGTTGTCCAGTGAGGACCTGCATGTATACGACAGTGTTTCTATCTAACTATCTAACTATCTATCTATCTATCTATCTATCTATCTATCTATCTATCTATCTATCTATCTATCTATCTATCTATCTATCTATCTATCTATCTATCTATCTATCTGTCTGTCTGTCTGTCTGTCTGTCTGGCTAGCTAGGTAGCACTGTTATTGTACAAAGTAAGACACACTATATCAGGCATTTTGAACAACTTTAATATAGTTACATACTCTGCTGAAATAAAATTACTTTCGATTTAAATTATTGTTAAATGTTGATTTAAATGTTACCTAAATACAAACAGTTCTTTAAGATTAAATGCAAATTGTACCAAAACTGGAAAAAAACAATCTACTGTGACTGTACTTTAAACATTATACATTATAACATACTTTCAACATGACCTTGGCATCTGTGAAGATATTTTTATTCACTCTGTTGGATTGTAGTTGATGTTTTAAATGTGTTTTAATTAGAATTAATTCACTGATTCTTTCACATAGAACCCACATACAACTCGTGGTACTGGTACACACCGAATATGGTCTAAAGATGGTACATTGGAGTTGTGCAGACCATCTTGTGGATCAGTGTTATAAATGGTCTTAATAAAATATATTTTTTAAAAATAAAAAATAAGCACGAAATAAGAATTATGCATTGAGACCTGTGGTGTAAATTGGCCGTAAAGTGCTTGTTTGACAGAGTTTTTAGGCTTTTGCGATTTGCTCAGTTTGCTGTGACAAAGTCATACAGGCTTTGTGCCAGACATGCCTGAAGTGCAGAGAGAATCAATACAGAGAAAGGGCAAGAGGACGTGTGATGACAAAATTCCCCGACCCTGCTGAAAAAGCACATTCCTCCGGGCAGACTTGATTCCATGCTGCTTCCCTTGCACTGCTGGCTTCAGACTGTAACCTATCCAAGGTGGCGCTCTTGAATTACAGCACCCATTGACAGTGCAGGAACTCTGTAATTTGGTCATTTGTATGTAAATTGTGTGTTTCTGACACCATAATAGTCTGTTGTACTGCACAAGCGGTGCTGCTTTCCGCAATGTTGTACTTCCACGCGGGATTGACTGAAGCTGTGGGTAGGTGTCAGAAGAGTCAATCAGTTAAGTAGATAGTTGACAAAGAGCACAGAGAGAGGAATGGAGGGCACTCGAGCATGCAGGGATGAGGACAGGCATTCAAGGTAGCTATTTTGGGTTGGATCCAGGTGCGAGCCTCTCTCCCTCAGTATCAGTGGGATAATGCAACAGCTCACCCGAGGCCAAACAATAGGGGGCTTATGGCTGACTCCGTAGCTTCATTGTCATTTGAATAAGATTTGACATGCCATGCTGATGGTGAGATGAGACCACCGAGTGCAGAATACAGAAGGCTGGGGGCAATCTGTCATAATTGCGGCACCATAATACAAATATGGCTTAATGAAGCTGATGTGAGTTGATGGATATTCAGCTTTGGCTTGAGTGCAAAAACAGACTATAAACCAGAGTGGCTGTAGCCTCCAAGTCTGCAGGGGAAAACAACAGAGACACTTTGTTTCTAAAGGTCAACAAGTTGGCGAGAAAATCCTACTCGTTCTGAAGTGATTCATTACCTCAGTAAATATCAAGGTTAAAATGTCCCTTTGAAAATGATGGTCCCAATTTTGAGTCAGAGAAAATAAAACACTGGGTGTTGCCGCCGTCACCATCCTAAAACTTTGAACAACAACTTTTTGCTTTGCATTGTGTCCTTGGTATCTCAGGCAGCTCGAACTCTCACTCCTCCTCACCACTTTTGGCGCAACATAAAACAAAGTGGTGACAGTCAAAATACCAAAGTCAAGACTTCAAAGCAAGTCCACAGAGCATTCTTTTATATTCTTTTATGCACACTGGTGACGTGGAAGACGTCATATTCATCATTATTTCTCTGACCCAACATTAATTATTTTGGAACTTCAACTATAACACAGGTCATTTTTGCAAATATACAATGTTTCCTTGCGCTACAAATGATCTTACGTCAGAGTTTTTCTCACACACACACACACGTACGATTGAGTATTGATGGCGGTGAGCAAATGCCCACTTAGCAGCAGCCAACTTTACACCGTTCACAATTATAGATCCTCTAAAACGTGCTTTGCACACACGCTGTCAGTCCGTTATCCTCACCTGGGCTGAATTTAAAGGAATACTTGACTCATTGATGCGTTTTCAGCAGTAAAAAAAAAAAAAGTTAATATTTTGTCCAGAATTAATTTGAAATACTACAACTAATTTTCCACTTGCTGTGGATGAAAATGACATCTGTGCTGAGGAAGTAGATAATGACCAATCATGTCTCAGTTTGCTGACCAAACTCAGTAAACAGGTGTGCCATGATTGGTCGTTACCTACTTTCTCAGCACAGATGATGTCATCTTCAATTCACAGCAAGTGGAAAAGGGAGTTTTTAAAGATACTAATTGTACATGAGAAATAATGGTTATCAAATTAATTCTGGACAAAATGTGAACTTTTTACTGCTGAAAATGGCTCAATGAGTCAAGTAGCCATTTAAATAGTATGAGAGGAGCTGCTTAAATTGGCTGGGAATCAAGTTAACTGTGTTCAGTCCCACAATGACGCAAATACATGTTTCTAACTGTGCCCAAGCTTCTAAAATGGAGGGGGGGGTGCCACCCAAGTTGCCCAGTTGGGTGCAAATATAGGGCCCTGAATGTTACTAGTTTTATGTTGAATTATTAATGTACAATTTAAAACATAAGAGCGGTGATAATTTACGACACCCAGTGAGAATGGCGCCATGTTTTTTTTCCAAAACTAAAATCCAGCGAAAATTTACACTGAGCCTCACCAAGAGTGATTCTTCTTTCTCCCCAGTATTTGCAAAGCTACAGAGCAACAGTTAATTCTGTTGTAGAGGTCATAGTGGTGGTCATGTGGTTTGAGACACACTTGGTCCTTTGTGAAGTCTTTTTCCATACACAATACTGTAGTCTTATGACTTCCCCCACTTGTCAAGAGAAGCACATACCTGCTGTCACACGCTTTACTGACTTGTCTTAAAAAGGAAGTCATCCAGACCTCTCTCACAGACAGTCCAAGCTATTATGACACACCTGCAGGGCAAGTCTAGCGTTTTATAACAACCTAGCAGTACTTCAAACAAAAGCAAACCAGAGTAAGTACAGTGACGCACTTCCTAACCTAAATCCTCGTGTTGACTGTTATATCCTCTCATTACACAAGAGAGCAAATCTTTATCTATTCAGCAAGTGTGCATTCAAAAATGTAACACCGTGTCCTTTCCCGATTTGATTTTCACTCATTTTTATTATATTTGGTCACGTCTGTTAGTCCTGTGTACATAATATTTACTGTATATCGTGCAAACATTATTTGGCTGGAGCCAGGTGCTAAACCTTGGGGGATGCTCAAAAGACATCTATAAAATCAGTTTTGTTGGATGACAAATGTATTTATTGTCATTCCCAAATGTGCCCTTGTAATGCAGCAATGTCTTCCAAATAGGCAATCTTTTTTTTTCCTGCTGTCATCTGTTTCATTTGGGTTCTTTTCCAATTTGAGACTGCCTCGTATAATGTCATTTATCTTTAAAAGGGGATAAGACGGAGTTTTATCGAACACCTGGGGTTTGAAGTACACGTCACTCTAAATGGCAAAATTCATGGCCAACCAGTGGGAAATGAAAAACTACATTCACTGACTGCGTGTGCGCGCGTGTGTGTGCGTGTCTGTGCGTGTTTCGGAAGGCAATGCGGAGAAAATATCGTGTGTTGACAAATAGTCTGATGGGCACTTTGCTTTTCATTTAATAATATAGAGTTTGACATCTGCATGGCTTCATTCCAGACATTTTCATCAAGAAACTCTGTTAGTATTGAATGCTTTTTGGTTTGTGAATGGTTGGGATACAACATAATTACATCCATTAATTAAACAAATCAGTTGCCTGCAAAGACCTGTCACGTATAGAATTTTAATTGTTCAATTTGTATATGGTTCCTCGTTTCTAAAAACAGCAAGGGAAATGCTCCTTTTTCCCAGCATGACTGTGAGCCAGAAAGGCGTGCTTCAAATGAATTTGGTATGGAAGCGATAGAGAGGTCAGTACTATAAACTAGTAAAATTTAGTCAAAATCTCTCTTTGTGAAATTTACTTTGAATTTCTGAGTGAAAAATCTTTGAGGTTTTTTCATGTGATCGACACTTTTTTGGAGTAAATTTTAGAGCATTTACTGCGCCGGCAAAGGCAGCATCATTGTTCAGAATTAAAATAATATGAATATTTAATTGAAAATGTTCCTGAACTCAGTTTAACATTGCATTAAATAAAACAATATTTATTAGTTTAAAGTTAACTGTGAGAACTCATTAGTATTTTTTCACTCAGCAGACTCAATAGACACATCACCACTATCAACTGTCACTATAATGCCCAACGCATGCACAACATACTGAAACAAAGAAAGAAAACCGGGTCATCAATGTGTCCCTCGGTGACAGACAAACAAACACAATGTTATATAGAGATGGGTACGGGTGCTTGGGTGACTTTTTGCATGCTGAACATGTGCAAAACGGAAAGAGTCAGGTCAGACACTGACCCCAGCCGTGTTGTGTTTTTATAACCCCCCCAACTTTAAAAACAAACTCCCTCGCTAACAGCAGCCTTAAATTCTCTGCACTTTTTCCCCATATGATGTTGCTACATGGCACGCGAGCATGTATCGCAAGACCAGTCTTGTAAAATGCGTTTCCAGTTTTAATTAGGAGCTCCAAGATATTTAACCTCTGACTAATCCATCTGGTTAGCCGGATGTCAGCATGTTGCTTTTCATAGGTTTAACCATGGCCAACAACACCTCCCTTTTCACTAGTGCTGACTCCCATATCCATTCCAGGTGTTCCGATAATTCACAGGGCCCCAAATACCATAAGGACATTCCTGAACTTCAGAGGCACAGCAGCAGATGAGAGTGTAGATTTATGACCTGCTGATGGACAACACAAGGGGGAGTGCAGCATGGGTGAGAAAGAGCAAAGGGTCACTTCAAAGAACAGGAAAGGTTGTTGTTGTTGTTGTTGTCTCCTTCAATGCTCCCTCACAGTCATCCTCACAATTCTTACATGCGCTGTGCTTTTGACAGATGCAGTGCTGAATCACTATGCACACATTCAACATAGGTTTGATTTCACTTTTCATCCTCCATGACAAGAGCAGCAGGCAGCTCACTCCATGCCCCATTTAAGATTTGTCTGTCTTCCTCTGACACACATAATTATGAAAGACAAGGTTTAGCTTTTCATTTCTCATGATTTCAAAGGTGACACTTTGTGGATTGCCTCCAATTTTCCTATATTGCACCTGGATATAATATTTCTCCTGCTGTAAACTACCACATCTTTCTTGAGCTGTAGCAGGTGACTTTGGTGGTAGAATCCAAGGTCATATAGAAATGAGGATCTAGCTCCAGGCTTCTCAAATAGTGGGGCGGGCTCCCTTGGGGTGCCTGGGCGGTGTGTTCCAGTGGATTGATGCACTTCACATGTTTTCTGTTACATATGAAAAAAACAAAGTTAATAAAGTTATTATTTGCTGTTGGAACTATATTTATTTATTTTTCTTTTCTTTTCTTTAAGGTAATAAGGATGCAATCTTATGCAGATGTGTAATTGTAACAATTTCTTAGACGGATGATAGTATATATTCGGGATGTTCGATATATGAGGACTCAACTCTTTGGTAGTCACAGATACTGATACCACATACCGATATCATTAGTACTTTTGATACATGAAATTTCTCCCCCCAAAAAACCCAATGGCATATATTTTTCTCATAATATATCATTTCTTGTTCATGATCGTAAAAGGGTCAGAAAAGTCATGAGTACCAATACCTTGTAATAAATAAGACAAGGTCTCGGCCTGATACCAATACTCGGTATCGGTACCTGCCCATCCCGACTATTCATATATAGTCTCGTTGCAGAGTTGTTGTTGCGGGTGGGGGTTGAAGAAAGTAGGTTTGCTCCCTGGGCAAAATATTTTTATGTTTATATGTTGTATTTATATGTTTTTATATCCTGCCCCATAAAGAGGTTTCCGGTTGCCTTTAGGAATAATGACTAACGCCGCCAATGGTTTGGAGGGGACTTACTTCTCGCTAGGGGTGCCAACTGTCCCGTATTAGCCGGGACGTCCCATAGTTTGGGCTAAATTGTTATGTCCCGTACGGGACCTCAAAATAATTAAAAATAAAATAATTTTCAATTCTTACAGAAACGCAGCAAACGGCATCTCAGCCATTTTTGGACCACGGGTGCTCCCGTAGGTTGACAAGTGACAAGGAAGTTGCTCGTAACCAATAAAATTAGTCGCTGGGTGTGACGTTATATGTGGAGATCTTGCAAGGTAGAGAGGCAACTAATTAAAAAATAAATAAATTTAAAAAAAGAGAGAGAGTGAGAGAGAGAGAGAGAGGTACTTCCTAGTTTCGTCACAGCTTCATGTCGCCTACACTCACTCTAAACGGCGATCTGCCTTCGGTCTCGGTTGCCGTGGGTTCACTTCTTCGCCTGGGAGATCATGTGTGTGGCTTACAAGATGTAAGCTTGTGTGAGTGATAACAAAAAAAAAAGCTATACAAGATGTATTCTCGTACTTTTTAGGAATAAATACTGCGAGAAGGACAGAAGACTGCTCTAGTCAGCAAGAAGCAGCAAAAAGTATGCATGGAAAAAGTAAATTTGGTGAGTCACGCTCCTCTTTTGCAATTTATTTTATTTGCACCTTTTTGTTTTTTTAGGGAAAAAGACAAATTGTGGTTTCTTTGAGGTTTTGTATGAGGTTACATCATGATGGCCTGCAGTAAGGATTAACGGGAATGTACAAACTTTGTGCATTTCAAATCTAATCAGAATATACACTGAATTCACACATCATGCTCACACCACCATGGCACCGTGCCGTGCACCTGTCCCTTATTTCGGGATGAGAAAGTTGGCAACCCTACTTCTCGCGCATGCGCTGAAGGTACGTAGTAGTCGGGGGTGTGCATTTACGTCATTTTTTTACGCGACGTGCCGACGTCTGGGCCAACGCCACAGGGGTAGTTGATTGGTGTATCTAGGCCTTTATACTGCAACAGCTCTTGGTTTACGACAGTGATAGCTGTGCAGAGAGATTTATTTTTTTCTAAGAACTTCCTCTGTACAGTTGGGTGACAAAAACTAAATATTTCATGGAATTGTGCTAAACAATGCCAGAACACACAAAAGCAAAATAGATAACACAAAGAGTATGGGCATCTTGCTTGTTTTCAGCTCTGTCAAGCATTTCTTTCTGCAAGTAAGACACATGATGAATACCAAAATAAACACAAGACTTCAGTTTTTCTTTGCTTTCCTATTGGTTGTCATCATTAAAGAGACTATCGTGTTCCATTTCTGGATGTTATTTCAAGGAACTAGGGTGATTCAAAAGGCACTGTTTGATCATTTTCACTGCTCTCTCTGAGGTGTAATCTGCCAGTTTGGCCAGTCAGTCTTAAAAGCAGTAAGTTTTAGTGTCACTGCAACATCGAGTTATAGAGGCTATTTATATTCTAATTCATATATGTACGATTTTATTTGTCCATATATTCCTTATAATAGCTTGATCGTTGAGAATCTATTTCATTCTGTTGAATCTGTTGATTCTTCTTAAATTTGTCACGTCTGTCGGCAATCATTGTGTTGAGCTGCAAATGTGCAAAAATCACAATTCCGGACCTGTGTGCTTGCCCTAACGTGACACTGGGTATAAATAGAGGCGGCCCACATATCATTGTGCCAGACAGAATGTGGCATCTGCTGTGCAAAGTGTTTGAGAACCTCCTAACTCTTCTCCATTTCACTCCCCTCCCCCTCGCACCTTTCATTCTTCCCAGTGATGCCTCCCTTCCACTCCCTGTTCCCCCGTTTGTCTCTTTTTGTTTCCCCAGTATTTCCTTTTCGCTCTCTCCATCTCATTCCATTCGTTTGCCTCCTTCTAATTGCCCCGGTGCCCTCCCCCTTCACACTTACTGCCACACATCTGTTGCCATGTGTTGAGTGTTGTGGAAGGGACCCAATTCTTTTTGAGGCAGCAAGATCTTATTTCAAAACATACAGCGGGAACTCGAGAAGGAAGAAAGACAAACAGGAATGAGGGGAAACGTGTGAGGGTAGTTAAAAGGATGATATGTGTACCTCCTCCAATGATTGAAATACTGATTTCATATTTACATTTGTTAACAAATTCTTCCTCAGGGAGCTACACATGCATGCAAATACAAGTTAATCCCTTGGGATTAAGCGGTGTATTTGCAAGGCAATTTTGAAAAGGATCGCAACTCGGTGAGAGATAAAAGCAGTCATTGTGATTCTCTGCAGGTTATTCCGCAACCAAAGCCCATGCTAATGATTTAGAGATCCAATTCTCTGCTCTCACTCATCCTGTGCAAAGTCATTTTAACCTTTCTCTTGCTATTTTGTCTCGTAATACGTCACACAGCTGCATGACCTTTAGCGTTTAAACTGTGTGGCTATACATAGGAATGACACTGAAAGGATCTGTTGCGGCATCCTTGCATTTGCTGCCTACATTCAACCACTGTACTAGCTTTTGTTTTTCCCAGAAGCACACCACTTAATCTCATAATCTGCTTTCACTGTGACTAGTCTTGAATTCATTCAGAGGCAGGGGACAAAGAGTGGCAGACTGCAAGGCATGTACACGCACACACACACACACACGCGCGCGCAAACACTGAGTCACGATGGCAACCAAATTAATGAGCATTTAACAGTCATGACATTACTTTTTTTTTTTTTAATGATTCGCCCTTCCTTTGTTCTTCATTTACCCTTTCCGTTTCATTTTATGCTTTTCATAGCTCCCCCCCACCTGCTTTGACAGGTAGTTTTCCATTAATGTTTGCTGACACAGCACTGTGTTCGCCCTCTGGCAGGCCAATCATTGCTTTAAGAGTTGACAGTGGAGATTCACAGTATAGGATAGAGGGCGAGAGGGAGGGGCTGCAGGAAGATGGCAGCCTGTCCAACTGTCAATCGGAAAAACACTGTAGGTCATCTTTTCATCCTTTTGTTTGCTTGCAGACTGCTTTCCCGTCTGTGAAGATGGAATTCTATCTCTATCTTTTCACTCATCGCCTTACTGGCTCCCCCACCCAACCACCCAACCCTTTGGCTAAACCTGTTCTCGCCTCATTCCTCTTCAAAGATGTTGTTCCCCTATTTTTTTTCCCCCCTGTTTATCATTTTCACTTATGTTCTCTCCTCCATGCGCTGATAGGAACACATGAGCCAAAAGATACTCCTTTTTGTTGCAAAAGGTTGCATGAGTGAACACTGAGTAAATGTCACCCACCTTTAAATCTCAAATTACCTCAGTTATGGAGCTAAATGCCTTTGCAGTCACTCATCTTCCCCTGTGCTCAAGAGAGAAATATGGCATGTGGTGCCAACTTTTGACTGGCAGGTGCATGTTACCTTCAGTTCACTGCCGACTTTTGGCCATTGGACATGTTATCTTCTTGCTAAAATGAAGAGGTTTGTGATTTCAAAATCTCTATGTGGTTTCTTTGGGATAATATGTTTCCAATTTATTTTCCAAAAAAAGAAGTGTGAAAGCACCCAAGGTGATCATAAGCATTTTTTATTTTTTATTTTTATTTTTTTACGTTTCACTGGGTAGAGCCATGCCTATATAGCAGACTGCCTGTCACACCCCTCATTTGATGTTGCATACCTTAATCCTGCTAAACTTGAATTGTAAAAATGGAAAATAAATATTTTACTACAGACACCAACAAGTACAATTCACATTTTACTGCATTTACCATAATCTCAACTGCAGCCAATCATGAGGCCATTCCTATGTCAACACCAGCTCGTCATTTGTCAATTATGTCCTCAAACATGTTTCTGCCTGTTATTTCTCATTAACTAAATTTGATTGTGCTTGAAGGTGAGAATATAATATAATAATGTGTGAATCAGTCCAGCAGAGATGATGACATGAAAGCTATCTGGATATGAATATGAAGGTCACAATGATTTTAAATCCTTTTGTAGTGAATGACAAGAACTAGCCCCTGATTGGAATCTATTCCACCCCACCCCCCCCTCATTTTTTTTGCTGTCCCACATGCTATCTGCATTGGACATATGCCTACTGACTGTGCACCCATTACTTGGGTTAAAAGAAAAGAAACCAATACGTTCAATGTTAAATACATGTGGATGTGTCCTGTTCTACAATAGTTCAATAATACAAACAAACAAACAAACACAAAAAGGCTTTTTTGAGTGTCTTTTGCATTTGTATTCTACAGTTTATGTTTTGATTTGATTCATATTAGTTGCAATGTATATTTTTTAGATAGTCATTTGTTTTAAAGGTCCACTTGGGCCAGAAACAATCACTCTTTAAAGCGACAGTGTGTATTATTTAGTGCCCAGTGGTGAACTAATATAATGTAATCATGTTGAAGCATGTGCACTACGGGGCCTCATAGAGACCACACTTTGCAAGCCTACGGCCAATTACTATCAATTATCATTTGGAATGAAAGACCATGCAGCCCACCGAGGAAGATCAGCGGGAGCAGCTAGCAAAAACTTCCTGCTAAGAAAAGCGCCTAGCAGGAGAAGCTAGCAAAACCAGAGGGAAGCGGCAGGAGCCTGAATCACAAGACTCAGCAATGACAAGAGGTGGCACTTCCATCTCTCGTCGCTTCCCATTGTCGAAAATGTGGGTGCTATCCGTCAATGATGGGAAGCGACGAGAGATGGAAGTGCCCACCTCTGGCGACAACCACCTGCAGGCCCCAGCTGTGGAAGTTAAGTCTCAGTCGACCCATTGTATCTGACACTAGCTGCAAGCACCGCCAGAGGCTACGTACATTTGCCGTGAAACAGCCTCCTGTAAAACGCCAAGCGATCTATAATATAATTAGCAGTTGCTAGACCTGAAATATATTTTTTTTAAATGTACGTTAATGTGATTGAACTTGTGTTTTTTGTATTGTTGAAATTAATAGTGTTTTTAAAATGAATGAATCCTTAGTTCACCACTAGATGGCGTTAAATAACACAATTATATAATTTTAGAGTTGGATAGTGTGAAATGTTTGTGGTTATGCAATAAAATTAAATCAAACTAAACCAGTTGATTTATCTGTGCCAGGATGCCACATATCAGCGAGGAGAGAGGTGTTTTGAACACATTTAAGGAATGCTTAGAGGCATCAAGGGAAAAACACTGAATGTCATTACTGTAAAACACAAATCTCTAACCTTGTGTACTCAGTCATCCATAATGGCTGGACAAGAGTCCAGCTAAGTGTGCTTGACAGCTGAAAAAACTGAGGTTATATATATTTTTACATTAACATAACTAATCCTATACTTATATTTTCTTATTTATACAAAGGTCTGTTTTAAATATTTGCTATATTGCGATAACTCCATCCATCCAACCTTTTACTGTACTGCTTGTCTTCAATAGGTGAGTTCAAGTGAGTTGGCGCTTATGTCAGCTGACTTTGGGCGAGATGCAAGGTACACCCTGTACTGGACACATTGATCTCTACAAGCTGGCCAGCACGATGCAAGTCTGTTCCATGGCAGCCCCATCAATTTAATTTCTTGTCTTGATGCCAAATACCACAGTACCACATCTGGAGTCCATGCCTCAGTGGGCTCAAACTATTTTGGCACCAGGCTGAACTAGGCAATATTAGGCAGGTGGTTATGACTATCCAGACCAGTAAATTCTACTTGAATTTGATTTGATTTCATCTAAAACACCAGAGGACCACAGATAAGCTTCCCACTCCCATCTTTAATCACTTCCACTAATCATGTACGGTGATCCCCAGACACTCGATTTCTGCCTCTCTGAGAGATGAGTAAACCGTAAACGCAACAGAAAACTACTCCTTGTATATATCACTGCCCTACAATTAGTGGTATAAGAGAGTTACCCTGATCACAGAGTATGTGGAAGAGGTTGATAGCAAGTTAGGATCAAACAAGATAGGCAGGGATGGTGCAATCAATGCCAAGACGCTGAAGCAGTGCAGAACATGAAAAGGTTCTGACTTACAAGTACAGCTACAACAAATGAATACTAAATCGCTCGCTTCTAATCTAAACATACAAAGGAGGTCTTCTTAGCCATTTACTGAAATAAGAATTTATCGTTAATGAGGCAACATTTAGAATAGGTTTTTCCATTTAGATTAGCAGTGGAGAGGTAGAAGCAGGGACATGCAGTCAGGGGAGGAAGAGTTGTCCTTTCTGCCCGCTACCTGCATGTATAGAGTTTAAATTTAAAAATAAAAAAAAATAAAAATTAAAAAAAGGAAAAAATATGCTGATTACATTAATGTTTCATTTGAGTTTTCTGGTCCATGCTTTTACATTGATTTTCTTTTTCTATCCAATAATGTCCATTATTTAATCATTAAAATTAATTTTTTTTTAAAAAGGCCAATTTGCGTATTTCCTGTTCAAATACATGGTGGGAAGGGAATAGAGACATTGCACATTTAGTGCCTCCAGCGCACGCACACACACACACACACACACACCCTGGCAGTTGGCGAGGGCCCTTGCAGGAGAAACATTGCTTTTTTTGCCTTATATCGCCACTAGACCATTTAATCATACATGTACTGCATATGCTGACATTCAACAGTCTGACTAATATATTTAATGAAAGTGTGACATATTTTGTCTTTCTCAGAAAAGCAAGCAAGAAGTAGTTCATACACATCGACATAACCACAGAGCAAGAATCTGCTGGTTGAGGACATGCAAACTTGGGCGATTGCTAGCCCTCTTATAAATCTGTGTAGCCCCAGTTTAGCCCCTAGTACATTTTATTTCATATTCTAAAATATATTTACAAATTAGTTTCTCAGCCCCCAATGGATTTTTGTATTTTTTTTTAAGTAAACAGTAATGAGTTGATTTACATGATACATGTGAAAACACTTAGGATGTATTGACACTGTGGGACAGATTAATACTGTAGAATCAATTTGAAATGGACAGTTTTGAGTCAGACAATTAGATGTAATTGAACTTTTGATGCTTAAAAAAACATTATATCCAGGAACACCAAAGCAAAGTGTTTTATTGGCGGACAGTATATAAATTTAATTTCATTAAGTTTTGCAAACCCTCAAAGGCACATGAACATATTTTCTTTGACATCCCTGTGAACGTTTGAGTTATAAAGATTTTGTGTGTATCTGGATTTCTTTTGAATAATTGTTGATTTCATAGTGTAATCAATGTAGCATAAAGTAAGGGAATATGCCTGCGTTTAGTAGACCATGTCTTTGTTAAATATATTTTACTGTCGGAAAGCCTGTCTATTTTTCTGCTAATGCCAAGTTGTTTATTATGCTGTTGCAAATGATTCTTGTTTGGTGTTTGGTGGGTTGGATAATTGAAATTTTTAGTAACAAGACATGATGGAAATTTATCAATTCATTCACTTAACAATCGGGAGTCTCAGTAGTGTGTGGAAGCAGCAACACAGCCACAACAGCCTGGCACCTCCTGCAGGGATGGCGTTCGAGCGGGACTAGGGGCTGCTACAGCACCATTAGAAACCTGTGTAGCCCCAGTTAAGCCATTTCAGCATTTTATTTTATATTTAAAAATATATAATTTCGCAGTCATCATATGTATTAGTCAAGCCACTCTTTAGCACCGTGAGAAAAACAAAACCTGGAGTAGTGCCTGGCCTCCTCCTCATGCTGGTCAGCAGCAGCACACACTGCTGTGGGATGACATACCATTCTTGCACAATGTGGTTGTGCTGGTCAGCATGGCATGAACAGAACTCCAAATCTCATCCCACAAGTGTTCTGTGGGGTTCAGATCAGGTCATTCCATCATCACTACTCTATAAATCTGTAGGTAGTCTTTGAGAAACCCCACTTTGTGGGGCAAGCATTGTCATTGTCTAACCTTGCCTCTGTAAGCTGAATCCTTGTGGGTTAAAAAAGAGAATCCCCGAGAATCCCATCTTGTACCGAGCCTGCTGATTTTCACCGATCCGAAGCACTGGTTGTTTGGACCAATCACAAAGCAACAGTGCGTTTGGAGGCGGGTTATGCGGCTGTGATGAAAACAAGAAGTGCAGAGGCTGTGGGTAACAACCTTTTAATCCACCTCCATAGTGACGTTGCGGCCACCCAGACAGCATGCTGAGGCGGACTGACCAATGTGTGATGTGTGTGTTGTGTGTATATGGCTTAAAACCCAGCAATGTATTTTTAGCATGTGTGAGCTTTAAGAAGTCAACCTCCATGAAATGTTCCTGAACACAGTGTACTTCTGGTTCTGAAATGCTTAAGAGTTTGTCTAAAAACAAATTGTCGCTGTTCAGTCATTTTTCCCAAGTTGAGCGGGCATGTAGCATCCACAAAATGGGCAGGTACTTGAATGATGTGAATCAAATATAACAATAACAAAGTCAGTCTGCTTGTTGTGAGGGACTTTCAATGGTGTTTGCATACATACACATATTAGGGAATAATATATTATATATTATATATATTAGGGATATTAGGGAAGTATTGTTTATATTTACCTTCTACCCGTTATGATTGATGTCCCTTTTGTCCCCTGCTGCACTCAGTCATCCACACATCAAAAACATTAAAACATTCAAAGTTTTTCATTAAAAAATAAAATGTCTTTGCTGTTGTTTATGGGCGGGATTGTTAATGTATTCAGATAAATTAAGAGCTAAATTCACCATCCGGTACTGTAAGTACTTATTAATCACGCAGCAGATTTGATATGACAACTTTAAATTACTTTATCTCCTTGTGGTGATGAAGTACAGAAGATAAGTTAATAAAATAATGATAGGATTACAGTTGACAGCTATGACAATTTAGGGGAGAAAAACAACAGCATCCACAAAGTGATGAAGAGGAAAAATGAGGAGCCAGGAAACTAACATATAATTGCAGTTGGGGACAAAAAAAGGACTAAATCACTTCAAGATGTCCTGAAGGACATCCCATCTAAAGATGAACATTGGACTGAAAAACAATAAAACAAAGTTAAAATGATGCATAAAGCAAGTGCAGGTTTTGCCCAATGTCAATTGGATTCAGATCAATTAATCAAGAATGGGTCCTGACCTTTTGTTTATTTTTCCAGTCATAAAATATTTCATATATATACTGGCAATGACTAAGAAATGAATACATTCATTCATATGATTTCAGCATGTCTCATGCACAGCAATATTTGATTTTTGCAGCAAAATATATTTTCGTTGAGCCACCATAAAAACCTGACTTGTAGCTATCTATCATTGGAAGCAATCCTCTTCTCGTTGGCAAGAGCACCACCATTCTCCTCTTGGAGTGGAGGCTCTGATCTTTCTTGGAACTTTATTTATGGTTGTTTATGACATGTCCTTTAAATCAGAGCAAGAACAACAATTATTGGCCAAATCCTGCCTGTGTGAAGAAGACCAGCTTTGCAGCCATTTTGGAGCACTGCACATACTTTTATTTTGAATTAAAAAAAAAAAAAATCAAGAGTTTTCAATGAAGTGAATCTAGATTTGGTGGGGGAACAATACACATGTCAAGTCCTCTTCATAAACATTAAAGCGTGTACTGTATGCTACTAAATACAACACTTGTTTTTGCTCTAATTTTTCATGAGCTGAATTCAAAGAGCTTTGTGTTTATTTAATCATAGATCTTATAAGTATATGAGCGCTTCTCCTTTGCCAAGATAATCCATCTACTTCATGGGTGTGGCATATCAATTATATTGCACTGGTGCTCCTTAGGCTGTCTACAAAAAAAACAAATATATATATATAATAATAATAATAATAAAACACCACCAATAACAACAACAACAAAAAAACAGCTACTCTAAAATGTAACTTATCACACTGCAGAAGGATGTCTAAAGTTTTGAGGGTGCGTGTCCTCAGTTTGCTGACTGCAACAATGTCCATCAAGGCGCCAATGAATTTAATGTTAATTTCTATACCATAAGCCATCTTCAGAAAAATCAGCAAAACAGTACATCCAACCGGCCTCACAACCGCAGACCACAACACACCAGCGCAGGACCTCTACAACTTTACCTCCAGGATCATCTGGAGCCAGCCACCTGGAGAACTGCCGCAACAATCAGTTTACAGAAACGTGTTTCTTCCCAGACCTTCAGAAAGAGTCTTATGCAAGATCATTTGCATGCTTATCATTCTTATTATGGTCTCAACCTGAGTGCACGTCAGTGCACATATTTTGCTGTCTACAAGAGTACCATATCTGCTTGCAGTTACTTGACTAAAATAAAATGAAATACAAATTATAATAAGTGAATAGTAATATAGGAAAGTAAAAGAAAAAGAAAAGTAAAATAATAAATAAAATAAAATAAAATAAGCTTGACCAATATGCATTTCTAACAACATAACATCTTGGGATACATGCTTGTTTGTTTTTATCTTATAGGCCATGTAGCCTATGGGACAAAGCATATTTTGTATTCAGTATTATTGTAATATAATTATCAACCATAATAATTTATGCCCCAATTGTAATTGATTTATTTAGAAACCAATTTGAATTTACACATTTTTTTTTAAATTAGCACAATCAGATGTTGTACATACATTCAAATTTACAGATCAGAATATCGGTAATACATACAACAATTAAAAACAAAAAACAAAAAACAAAAAAACAAAAAACTTGCAGTCAATAACTTAATTTTTAATATCACTCGCGTAGGTGACGTGTTTGACGTAACCGGAAGTCAGGAGAACACGGAAGTAAACTTTGCTCCCTACAATTTTCCACTGTAAGTAGAAAGTTCATCAGACAGATCAGTAATAGAATTTAAAGCCCGTCGCCTACTCTTACGACGCTAGATGTAAAGCTAATACCTCAGGTGCCTTATCTTAAGCTATCCTTTGTTAGAAAAGCTGTGGTGGGGGCACGAGAACACCGATCGGTAAGTAAACTTAATACACTCCCGAGTACCGTGTGTTTTCGCGTAAGGTAGCAACCTGCAAATATCACGCATGCAAATGTAATAATGTATGAACGCTATTAAAATAGAGTTCCCCCCCTCTGTGAGATGTGTGTGTATGTCGCCAGTAGGAACGACCGTGGCGGTCCTAGTTTGAATTGCACTTCTGTGTGAATGAAATACCAATTTGGTGACCCTGCCCCCTTTCACCACAGGCACATGTATACACAGATGAATTACACTATAGGTAGACCTTGTATTTCATGCAAAATAATGTATTGAACTATAAATTTGACAACAAAGAATGCTTAGAGTTGTGGAAACAGAATTAAATAAAAGAACACACATTTTTGAATGCACAGGAAAATTGCATTATATTATTGCAATAGGCTATACAAGCTGTGGAGGCACAGTAGATGGCTGTGTATCATCAGTGGCATAAGATGCTTTAAATATAATTGAGGGATGCACCTGATCTTGCATACAAATACAATATAATTCTCTGATTTGGATTTTTTAGGTCAGTGCAGAATTTTTAAAATGTGTTGCATATTTATCAGTATGTTGTAACTAGCACATGTTTTTATTTTATTATTATTGTTATATTGTATTTATTTTTTTGACTTTGGGTGTCATCCAGGTCAAGTCCTTACACAAGTTACATTGCTCACCTAAGCATTTCTTGTCAAAATGATTTGCTTTGTTTTGAATGAAAGGTCCATAGAATCACCTTAACATATTTCATTTTGTGTTCAGTATTTTGGGTACAAGGTTATGGTATCAATTTCTGTGCAGTACAGTAAATAGTAATAAATACCATATTTTTTGGACCTTAAGGCACACTGATCGGAGTGCACTGATCGATCAGCCGGGATCAGTATCGCCCCGGACTTCCTTAATTTTGGGGGCTCGGTGATCGGCCAAGCCCTTAAAATAAAACCAATTTTCTCCACTGTCTCATCTCCCTCCGCAGAGGTCTGAAAAAGTCATCCACTGTCTTCTTCTGTAGTGAGATGACTTATTGGCGTTTCATTTTTATTAGAGACAATTGGTTCATGTGCAGTAAGAACAACCTGTTTGTATTCTTTTACAGATAGTGTTTAATATTTTACAATAAAACAAGATAGGAACATTGAAGGTGTATGCTGTTAGTAATGGAAAAAAAAAAAATCAGGTTCTGCAAAAATCAAGATTGGCAGGACAGACGTTTTAAAGAACCGGCGTTTGACCCGAAAATTGTGATCGGTGCATCTCTACTTAAATTCCTTAAATTTTCCCACAAATCATCAGTGTGGCTTGTAATGTGGTGTGCCTTATGTATGTATGGATGCCACCTTTTCAGTTTGTTGTCTTTAATTCAAATTACTTCCATTACATTCACGTTCTCCTTCTCATCTGCATCTAATCCCCAGCAAGCGTATGTTTTCTTCATACCAAAACTAGAACTACTTTCTGCTTCCCTGTCTAAGCTTGTGAAATGTAGTCCTAGTGTTGTGGTCCGACCTACGTAAGCTGAGAGTTTCTGGCTACACGTTTCCACTTTCCAATGTTACAATGTGGGACTGGCGCGAGGTAAACAACACAGCCAGCTTCCATTAGCTGCCGTGACCGAGCAAAAAGGTTGGATAATGGTGAGTGCAGTGCTTTGTTTACAGCCGTTGAACAGTCTACCAAGATAGCATTACAATACAAGAACCTTTATGCGTCCCGGACCCACATTGGAGACAATTGCATTGTTTCAGCAGAAATTTTATTGAGAGATAAATAGCTTATATTGCAATGTTTGTCAAGAGAGAACGTTTCATGCTTCTTCTGTTCTATACTGCAAACAATGACTTGTCTCTGTTAGTGAGGGTTCCGGCATCAACCTACACAGCAGCATTTATTGTGATTCAGTAAACAAAGCGAGTGTGTTTGAACTCAAATAGTCCCGTAACTGCAGATTTTCCTTCCTGTTTCCTGCTTTTGTAAAGTCATGTGCTTTGGTTAAACCTGTTTCTGTTTCTGTGTGATCCCTCCATCAAGTTGATTCTGTTTTTGGAATATCATATAAGAGGGAATTAGCCCTGTGTGTGTTATCTTTCCACTGTGCAAGCAATAGAAACCATAGAAAGTCATGTTTATTATCCTGTCATCTACTTACTATCCACCCTGTGTCTTCAATAAGATGTTGTCATCTGCCACCAGGTGTATTATCTGCATTCATAGACCACACAGGAAAACCTTTGGAAGGAGTCATGAACCAGGAAGAGCTACCGCAGATGGATGGAACATGTGATGCATGTGAGCCTGACGAGGCTCAACTGGCCACGCAAGTGTGTCACACCTGCAACTTTGCCTTCTGCTGTTTGCATGCTAACAGACATGGCTCCAGTACACATCACCCGCTAGCGCCCTATAACCAGGAGGGGGCACAGGCTAATGGACTTAACTCAAACAATGAACAGAATGCGGATGTGAGGCAAGCAGCGGCTGGTGATGATATGAATGGCCATGGATCCAAGAAACCCCTGGAAGGAGCTGAAGGTTCAGAAGATAGGCGGGAGGACATGGCTGCTAAAGAGGCAGTGAAGAGGGACACTGTATCAGTAGTTAGGCTACGTTGCGCAGAGCATGGACAGGAAGGCTCCCTCTACTGTAAACAAGACGAAAAGATCATCTGTGTTGTGTGTGCTATGCAGGGTGAGCACCAGGGACACGAGATTCTCACACTGTATGACGCTTACATCTGGCAGAAGGTGAGCCATGCACATGAAACGTGACAGTTGTTCTCAATCTAAGTTACCATCAGTAGCATCTTTTGCACAGTGATATCATATCAATAGCCTCAGCAGAACTATGAAAATATGAATTGAAAAGTATTTAGTGCTGCTTTAATCTATTTTTGGAGAACTGTCCACTATCTAGTAGGGATGTAACAATATCCAAACATCACGATACGATATTATCACAATATGAAGGTCACAATACGATAATTATCACGATAGTGTGGGGGTGTTGCCGTTTTTTAAAAAAGATCACAATATTGTAAAAAAAGAGAGCTCATACTAAAAAAAAGCAAATTAGGTTCCCCCTCATCTGACAATTAGTGTAGATTTTAAACAGAGAGCCAAAACATCCCTAATGAAAATTAAATTGCACTAATAAACTAGCCATTAGAGGGTGCTAGAACTGCACAAATGGAAATCAACCTGACTTTTTTTTTTAACAGATGTGTTCCTTTTAAATATTGTGAACATGACGACGACTATATTGTGCCAGTTTTACTTTAATATCACGATATTGCCCTTATCGTGACATCCCTACTATCTAGTCTACTGAACTGTGTACCAGTATTGAAAACACATCGCATTTTTTCTGTGTATTTCTTGTGGTTCCTTTTTAACACCAGTACAACATGCAACCTTGCACTTTTCCCATGCACACAGGCCACTTCTGTTACAGCTGTGATCTCACCGCCAAATGTGGAATATTCTCGGACCGAATGGTCTTACTTTTTTTTAAAGTGACATTTACGCAGAAGGGCGGCACGGTCGTCTAGTGGTTAGCTTGTCCGCCTCCCAGTTCTGAGGACTCCGGTTCGAGTCCAGGCTTCGGCCTTCCTGGGTGGAGTTTGCATGTTCTCCCTGTGTCCGCGTGGGTCTTCTCCGGGTACTCCTGTCTCCTCCCACATTCCAAAGACATGCATGGCAGGTTGATTGGGCGCTCCGAATTGTCCCTCGGTGTGCTTGTGAGTGTGGATGGTTGTTCGTCTCTGTGTGCCCTGCGATTGGCTGGCAACCAGTCCAGGGTGTTCCCCGCCTACTGCCCAGAGCCCGCTGAGATAGGCGCCAGCACCCCCCACGACCCTTGTGAGGAATAAGCGGTCAAGAAAATGGATGGATGGATGGATTTACACAGAACAGACACCTTAGAAGAAAGACAGATGTAAGACCTGCCTACTACTTGTACAGTGTGGAACTCTTCAGGTCAAACACAATCCACTGTGAAACAATGGTCATTTTTTCGCCCTCTCAATTTGAAATAATTTCCTGTTTTTTAATAAAGGGATGAAAATAAAAACATGTTTTAATTATGTTTTAAATGCCAATCATTGATTCCTCACCAAAGTTATTGACAGATCAATCAATTATTAAAATAAGTTAGATGTAGCCCTAGTTTTATTATACAGTAAGTCTCAGTGTGACAGGAAAGTTTGAAATGCTACTTAAAAGCCGACTGTACAGTTACTGATGGTTTAATGATTATGACCCTTTAAAACTGGAATACATTAATTCCCTTTATATTTTACCGATCAACCCAGCCGATCACAACACCTGTTGTGTTATGGTAGGTTACATTCATAAATGTTCATCAGGGACAGACCTTTGTTTTATATTGTATGTTGTGTTAAAAAAAAAAAAAAAGACATTGGGTGAATTTGTAAGACAACGTGTGTCACACAAATTGTGTTGAGCAGTAATTGCATTTCTAACATGATGACACATCATCTCCACCAGATGTTTCTGTTAAAATGACCATCGTGGAGTGTTGCTGTAGAAACGTTGTTGTCCTGTGGCCTGCGGCAAAGCCTCGGAAAAACAGAGTAGCTCACATTAGCTGCAACACTTTCTCTTCCATCAGGGCAACATATGGATTGGTGCGAGACAAATGGGGGTCACTCACAGCCCAAGGCTGTATTATTTATGCTAAAACCACTCAATCTTTTTTTATCCTCTTTCTGTGTAATCCTGTGAGAGAATCGTAATAGTGGTGATATGGATTCCGTTTGGTTTGACTTTTTCAATGTTTGACCCTCAAACTTCACCTTCCCTGCCTCATTGTACTGTTAAAACTATTTGCACAGCCGTTCCAGGAATTGATACCTGAGCGATTCTATAATTGAGTTTCACAGACCTTTGCCTATACTGCATGTATTAATACTACTAGCTATACCAGCAAATAAATTGATAATAACATGCTGCTCCTATTTGTGTGTATGCTGTAGAATAGGCAAGGTCTTGACCTGCTGGACTGCACACGACAGATGGAAGAAAGGATCGCAAAGAAGTGGACAAATTCAGAGGTGAGTCCAAACATCTTAATAAACAAAGTGTATACAAACAGACCAGAACCAATTAACGTTTTCTCTGTAGCTTTGGAGGATTTGCATGTAGTGAGCCAACTGTGATAAGTCTTTTCATCATCATTATTGTTTGAAGTAGAAAAAAGGCAAACATTCAAACAAACGTCTTCTGGTGCTCAAATTGTACCTTACTACACAAATATACAATTTGCTGTACCAATTAGATGGCTCAAATACATCGTGCATGGCAATGCTTTCATCTGTTTAAGCAAAAGAAAAATTCAACATGTTCTCTTTTTAGTTGCAGACAGTAAATGAACCATATTATCAATGTTTTTTATTTTGTTTTTGGCTTTCAGACCCCTAATGAAATGGTCAAATAAATACTTGGAATAAGACGATCTTTAATTTCAGTTTATGAATATCTTATATTTGAATGATCTAAATGGAGTGTCATTACTGAGCCATTTCTCATTCGTATTTTTTTTTTTTCTTCTGTGGCTACACTGCAGTGGCAAGGACAACACCAGCGGGGGAGTCAGTAATCAGGAATAGAGTGCGTCACAAAGCTGATGAGAGCCGTAGTTTACCTCGTGATTTATACATTTAATTTCTGCGTATGTCCATCATGTCTTACCGCTTCACGGAACAGAATTTGCCTGGATTCGGTTCTTGCAAATATGCAGAGGTTGTGAACTGTAAGAGATGTGCGTCTTATTATGTGATTACTGACTTCAGCCTTCACTTGAGTTCACGCCTTCACATTCACGATAAGGCTAATTGTGACATTGTCTTACATAAAATTGAGAAGAACACGTCTAACCAGATTTTCTGTAACCGTGGCTTAAACCCTTGCAGGCCAAAATCAGTTAATTGAATCAAGGATTTAACTGGGTGCGTGTTATGTATTTCAAACGGTGGCAAATACTTACAGCACATCCAAATAAATAATACATGGACTGAACTTTCTGATATAGTGGCATGCTACATAAATAACATTCTGAGTAATTACTACAGGGACAATTTCCAAGTTGATTAATTATAACACAGCTGTAAGGTATTCCTTGTCTGTTACTCTTCTTACACTTATAGAAATTGACTTAATATTGATAGCGCTTCAGCTCTAACTTTCTCATTCTTATTGATAGAAATATAATGGCAGTAGAAAATAGAGTCACAGCAATTTATCGCTGCTTGTCAACGTGATCTTGGTTCAGCTTTTGTAACTTATCAGTGCTCAACTGATTTCTGGAGTGATGAATGAAATATAAATACAAATATAATAGATCAACTGTGAGCAGACACCAACAATCCATCGAGTTATACCCTTGTTTTAAATTTGATTATGCAGAGTTGTTGTGGTACCACTTTTCAAAACTTTGAACTACAACCTGTAGCAAAAAGTATGGAATCACCAGTCTTGGACAAGCACTCACTCAGTCGTTTTGTTGTGTAGATCAAACTCGGATAAAAAGCATGAAACAATCCTAAGGTCATTCCAAAGTGCAACATCTTGGCTTACAGAAACACTAAAAGAAATAAAAAAAAAAACATTGTGCTGGTCAGTAAATGTTACTTTTATAGAGCAAGTGCAGGGAAATAAACATGGAATCACTCCATTCTGAGGAAAAAAATCTGGAATCATGCACCACCTCTGGCTTTTATGACAGCTTGCGGTCTCTGAGGCATGGACTTCATGAGTGACAATCAGTATTCTTCATCAATATGGTGCCAACTCTCTTTGATTGCAGTTGCCAGAACATCTTTGCAGGTCGGAGCCCTGCTATGGACCATTTTTTTCAATTTCCACCACAGGTTTTCAATTGGGTTGAGATCTGGGCTATTTGCAGGTCATGACATTGACTGGATGCGTCTTTCTCCAAGGAATGCTTTCACGGTTTTTGCTCTGTGGCATGATGCATTGTCATCTTGGAAAATGATTTCATCACCCCCAAACATTTTTTAAATTGAAAGCTGTCCGAAATGTCAATGTAAACTTGTGCATTTATTGAAGATTTAACCCCAGTGCCTTTGCCTGACATGCAGCCCCATATCATCAAGGACTGTTGAAATTTGGATGTTTTCTTTAGGCAGTCCTCCTTGTAAATCTCACTGGAACGGCACCAAACAAAAGTTCTAGCGTCATCACCTTGTCCAATGCAGATTCGTGACTCATCACTGAAGATAAGCTTCATCCAGTCATCCACAGTCCATGATTGCCTCTCCTTAGCCCATTGCAGTCTTGTTCTTTTTTGTTTAAGCGTCAATTATGGTTTCCTTTTAGCTTTCCTGTATGTAAATCCCATTTTCTTTAAGCGATTTTGCACAGTTCTGTCACATACATTGACTCCAGCTTCCTCCCATTTCTTCTTCATTTGTCCTGTTGTGCATTTTCAGTTTTCAAGACATATGGCCTTTAGTTGTTTGTCTTGACGCTTAGATGTCTTCCTTGGTCTACCACTACGCTTGACTTTAACAGCACAGCACAATGTTTTTTTTAATATTTCTTTTAGTGTTTCTGTAAGCCAAGATGTTGCACTTTGGAATGACCTTATGACTGATTCATGCTTTTTATCTGAGTTTGATCTACAGAATAAAATGTCTGAGTGCTCGTCCAAGACTGGTGATTCCATGCTTTTTGCTAGGGGTAGTATGATAATACTGCACCTTTCTCCTGTTTTTAATGAGTGGGATGGTATAAAGCCACACCATTGCTTCAAATGTCTGTAGTGTAAAGTGTTTCTTAAGCTTATTCTCCACTGCATACTGTTTTGGCCATCATAAATCTGATTACCCTTATCAAGCGTTCTTCATTTAGTATGTTAAATGATCTACCCAGTTCAAGTTGTGCAGTGTGGCTTATTTTCATGGTACCTCACCACAATAGACTCAACACTATGATTTTTATTATGGTACACATTTCTGTAGTCAGCCATAGGAAATAATGTTTTGAAAAGGGGTCACAGTTTAAAACAAGAAATACCCACAACTTTGCAAAACGTAGTAATTTTCATCACGGGACATATTTTGCAAGACAAACTTGACTGCCCTTGTGTGCACAATGCCAAAATGAGCGTCAAGGACAGGTACAGCTACTGTGGACTCGGGCTGTCATCCATCATTGACAGCCTCTGTATTCCTGCTGTCTATCAGCCACCTATGTGGGTCTGAACCCAGTGGGAAAAACGAGAACACAGGTGCATTGTTAAGTGCCTGCAGAGATTTGACCTAAGTGCAGTAGCATATTGTAGAAGGTTAATTTGAGTGACTGGCAGCTGGCACCATAGTCATATTTGCGTCTTATTATCATACTGAAATATCAATGCTACCCCTAGGACTGCCTTTATATTAATCAGTCATCTGCTGTTCCAGTATAGAGGTGCACTGCAACAGCTGAAGCCACTTTCCTGCTTCCTCACGGGGCAATGGTAGAGATATTATGTGGATTTGTCAGCGTGTCCTCTCTGCACTCCCAAATGTCAGCGCTGGCATTATTATGCATGGCAGGCAAGCATCAGAGTGACGGCTTCTGGTAAGGAAAGGTCTCTGTGTGAGAGAGCTAGTAAAAGAGCGAGACATAAGTTTCACAAGTTAGAGTTGTATTGTATTAATGGCTGTAAGAGTTTGAGCAGGAAAATGGTGTACAGGTTGAGATTAAACTACCAATGACTCTTTAAAACTTAACCTTAATTATTCATATAAAAAGGAAATTCTTTTCGACACATTCACATGCAAAGATGTGATGAATCTTAGTAGTGTGGTACAAAGTTCTGTGTAGCCTAGAAAAGCCTGCTCACAAATGTGTATGTGTGCATTGGCTAGATCTGTCATCTCAACTCTGCCTTGTCAAAACTTCAAGATCAGCAGGCACTTAAAAAGCTTGAACACACATGGAAAATGACCGTTGATTTTTCTTTATACATCAGTTGTTTATAGTTTTTCCTCTTGTCTACTTTGTCCTCCTATCCTCTCTCCTCCTACTTTTCGCCTCTACCCCCTTCTCCCATTGCGTCGTAAGTCTGTAGCCCTGCCTCTGCTCACAGAATTTTAATTGAGTGACTCAGTATCATTCCTAGAGAAGGTGGCTTGGCTTGCTACTTGGGCTTCTGTCAAAACCAGTTAAAAGGTGAACAGCAACAAACTATTTATTCTTAAAGGGACATTCAGTGATCCCTAGCGCCATCTAGTGGTGAACTAATAATCCATTTGTTTTAAAAACTGACTGTAAATAATATGCAAAAGATATGTTGTATCGCATTTAGATATAAAATCGTAGTTCTAAAAATCTACAAAAATCACACATGTAAGCTTTTGTGAGTGAGTGAGTGAGTGAGTGAAAAAAATAATAATCCGTGCGTGCTTTCAAATTGCCACGGGAGTGACGTCACGCAGCTGACACGTTCGCCCGGCCCCGTTTGCGACACGCCACCCCGCTCTGCGATTGGCTGGAGGGGCGTAAACGCTGTCTTTCCACAGAAACGTCCCGCTGTATACAAAACAAACACAAAATGGCAAAATACAGGCTGGGAGGTGGGGGGTTAGGACAAAATCAACCCCACACATTATGAAAAGCCCATATCTATAAATTGAAAAGTAGTTAGTTTGTTTAAATACTGTATTTAAATAGTGCATTTTCCTGAGTGAAACCGGCAGACAGCCCCTTTAAGCCCCCCGTATAATGACCCCCCTTCGTTTGGGATAATTTTTTGGTCTCAATGTTCTGTTACTGTGATTGGCTGGCAACCATTTCAGGGTGTACTTCCCGAAACCATCTGGGATAGGCTCCAGCACCCCCGCAACCCTTGTGAGGAGCAAGCAGTTAAAGAAAGTGGATGGATGGATGTTCTGTTAATACTTTTACCAGCTCAGTGGCCTAGTGGTAGCGTGTCCCTGCTTGACACTCAGCATTAACGGATTGAAATTGGGTTAGATTGCCAAATGATTCCCGAGCGTGGCACCACTGCTGCTTTCCGCTCCCTCAGGGGACAGGTCAAATGCAGAGAACAAATTTTTCACACCACTTAGGTGTGTGTGACAATCAGTGGTACTTTAACTATTAAAGGTCTTTTTGAAGAATTTTACCAACTAATCACGATAAAATCGTGCTTGCTTTTTTTTTTCTTCCTCTCTTAAGTGTTCAATAATCATTTTACAATAAAAGTGCCATAAGCAGATGCAGATTGCATCCACAGGTGATGTTTTACCTCTGCCTGTATCTTTTGCTAATTTCTCTCTCACCACTCATCACTTATGCTTATTATCTGTTATGGGCAGACTGTCCTGAGTCCTCGTTTTGTGACCTTAGTTTGCCTGCAATGCAAATGAAGTTTTGCAAGCATGAATGCATCTTACTTGCAAGCTTGACACATTCTCAGGGAAATGCTTTCCCTAAATAAAAGTTAGTAGAGCGCATAGCTGCTCCCACAAAACAAAGAACAGGGATCTGGCTTCAAGGCTCCATCTGCCATTGAGGCCACAAGGACTCTCTGAGAGGGCAGGGAGATCGATTGGCTTCAAGGAGGTCCTAGAGATTGTTTGTGGTCATGAAAGGATGTCAGATCATGACAGATAAGATAATACGGGTGATCAGATTTATGTTAGAATTCCTGTTGTGGCTTGGCTAATGGACGCAGCAGTGCTCAGTGGATTTATGTTCACTGCTTTCCACTTACATTCATAGAAAGTGAGTGGGGAGAGGCGGAGTGGTTGTCAAGGCTGACCCCATACTTGAGCAACTGCTTTCTTTGACTAGTTTAAAGTTTTGGACATTTCCCACTTACAGATTAATGGTTATTAATATACTTACATTCATGGTCATATACAATATATGAGCTCAAGTATTTGTGTTGTCTGTCACACAATAAAACAACTCGTACTTTATTTTTTAAGGTAATAAAATGCAAATATGGATTGATTGCTACGTGAAAGAATAAAATATACAATAGAGATTTTGCATATTGGATCTACGAACTTTTAAAGTGTTCTAGTTGTACATTGGTTCGATTGATTTATTGTAAAACACATAGACAAAGCAGGCTGCAGGTGGTATCCACAAAAACACAATACAGCTTCCTCACAAGCAACACATGGAGTAGAATCTGCCACTCACGTATTGGACTTTGAAGCCATAGTAGGCAATGCAAAAAAAAAAGAAAAAGAAAAAAGACTAAACCAGCGCAAACTACATTGTCTTATGAAACAGAAGGATGCCAAAGGGAATTGGTGTATTCACTAGGGGTGTGTATTGCCTACTACCTGACGATTCGATCCGTATCACGATTAATAGGTCACGATTCGATTCAATTAATCCCGATATGAATTTACAAGTCGATTGTTACGATTTGTTTTTACTCAATTTAGAAAATACCATCCAGTAAACTTCTACATGTACACTGTAAGATTTGTATGAAAATGTATTATTTATTGATCTCAAACTTCGGTTTTATAACTGTGAGCCACTGTATTTAAATAACAGGTTGTAACATTTTTCATGTTAGAACAGCATTGAAATAAAATAGTAAGGCTTAATGTTCCATTAATATAACATTCTTCCATGTTTAAGGTGTGAAAGTTAGACGTTTTGTGGAATATTTTTCCATCAAAAATGGATGTTAAAAAATCGATTCGGCTGCCTATTGAATCGATTCGAGAATTGCGTGTAGTATCGCGATATATTGCCAAATCGATTTTTTTTAACACCCCTAGTATGCACAGACATGTCAATACAAAAATATTTACAGATTGAATAAAAAATGAATTAGCGTTGGCTGAAAAAATTCCTGTACTTTTGTCAAACAGTTATATTTCATTTGGGGACAATATATTATTATATTAGATCATAAACAATGGATGGAACACAGCACATCTGTCATTAGGGATGCACTATTAGGGTGCTAATCCTGTACATCACTGCAACTCTCGTCATTATAAAAAAATAAAATAAAAAAAAAAGGCATCGAGCCTACTTCAAATATTCCGAGCCGAGCCAACCGTGCTGCCGTCACAAGGATGTACTGTGGCACATTACATTGTGTATAGAAAAGTAAGCGATGGTTTAATAAAAGTACCACTTCAGTTGTTCTGTTACTGTTTCATTTTATAATGTGTGGTATTCTCAAAAAGCAGTCTTGTACTTCATTATACTCTATTTTTGAGTTAACATTGTGCTACTTGTATATATTGTTTAATCTACGTGGCTGTATATTGTTCTTCATCTCACTTTGTCTATTTGATTAATGCCCCCAAGCTTCAGACTGAGACACCACATAATTGAAATGCCTTGTGCTACATGCTACTTTTTTAAGTGAAAGGCATCATAAAAAGATGCAGTTGGAGGGAAAAATTGCAAAATTGACAAGTTGTTACTCTAAGAAATGTTTTTATATGAGCGGGACGTTAACATTTGTGTTTTGCGTTTTTGGCCAAAATAAAACCAATATGTGAATGCAAGTATCGATACACAATATCAGTAAGTACTCAAAAAAGTACCATCAGTTAGGGCTGGGCGATATTGCCCAAAAATCATGACAGTATCATTCATTGGCATCTCTTCAAGGTAATGCTAATACAGTATATCACAATATAAAATTAACGGTAAAAATATATTTCATGAATAATCTAATAAATGTTAATTATACTCCAATCGAGAAGCTAAATTGATCAAATATATGTCAAACAAATCTCTGACCTCGTTGAGAATGACTAAAGAAAATTGTTTCCTCTTGCCACTGAGGAGAGAGATGTGGAAACAAGATATGATAGATAAGATAGATTGTCAAACGGAGGGAGCGGGCCAAGCAACCGATGCACATTACAAACAGAAACCATGCTATGGGTCAGTATGGTGTTTCATATCATGACATTTGTTTGTGAGGACTCGGTTTATTGTTTTGTTTTGTTTTTTTCTTTCAAGTAATGAGTCAGAACTAAAGTGATCCTTGGTGGGGAAACAGAGGTATATTAAAAGGGTCTGGCGGTGAGCAGTTAAATTGCTTTGAAAGCCAAACAGATGGCCTGCTGAAGTAGAAAGAGGCTCTGTGGTCTCCATCTACAGATGGGATGCATGAAGTTTACCTCCAGGGAATATGCTTCAAACTATCAATTAGCCATAGTCATAAAGACATTTTGGTGTTGGAAAAATAATATTCACTTTTGAACTAGGTCTCCAGTAGGGCTGGGAATCTTTGACTGTCTCACAATTCGATTCGGTTACGATTTTTGGGTCTACAATCCGATTCAGAATCGATTTTCGATTCTCGATTCAAACGGTTTTTGATTCAAAATTATTTGATTGCTGCCCTGCGATTGGATGGCAACCAGTCCAGGGTGTCCCCCACCTACTGCCCAGAGCCAGCACCCCCCGCGACCCTTGTGAGGAATAAGCGGCCAAGAAAATGGATGGATGGATGAATTATTTGATTGCCAAATGATTTCTGCTTCAATTTACAGATATGCACAACATTGTCATGAGCTACTCCAGTCTGCTTTGCAAGACAAATGACAAATAGAGACATTAAAGTGTCTTTTTTTTTTTTCTGTTTAAACATTTAGTAATTTTGTATTGTAAGTGTCTATTTCCACAAAAACAGCATGTGGGCTACAACTGCCTTTCCCCCTTCTTCTTCATTTCTGATTTAAATAAAATCGATTTTTGGATATTAAATATCGATTCAATTCGATTAATAAATGAGAATCTCGATTCTTTTATGAATCGATTTTTTTAGCACACCCCTCGTCTCCAGTATATTTGTCTCATTTTACGTTTAAGTTAACCAAAATATAATGCTGAAATGTTTTAATTTTCAAAAATGCTTTGTTTTCACATGTACCGTATTTTTCGTATTATACGTCGCTCCGGATTATAAGTTGAACCAGCCAAAAAACCCATGATTAAGAAGGAAAAAACATATATAAGTCGCACTGGAGTATAAGTTGCATTTTTGGGGGAATTTATTTGGTAAAATCCAACACCAAACACATGTCATCTTGAAAGGCAATTTAAAATAAAAATAAACAAGAGAACAACAGGCTGAATAAGTGTACGGTATGCTAACGTTACATGACTGACATGCCTGGTAATGTCAGTAACGACGTAACATATTTAGAGTGAGTCGGTGACGGGAGTCGGAGGCGGAGTGTTGAAGCACGGAGCCAAAGGCTGGCATTTTATTGACATCAGCTTCTGAGGTCTTAACAGCAACTCCCCACTCAGCTAGAAGCTAACAGGCTAACTCCCCTTTTCCACATAATAAAACCTTCCCACCCGGAACTCTCCCTTCGTCCCAACGTTCCGTGGGTGAATTATGTTCCCATCACTACAAGTTATTCACATAACTCCAGCATAAAGAATGATGGCCGCTCCTTTCTGCCGGCAATGTTGAACTTATCAACACAGGCCTAGAGCGCCCTCTTGCGGTTTAGTGTGAAAATAACGTGAAATGATATAATAATGTGTTAATTTCACACATAAGTCGCACCAGAGTACAAGTCGCACCCCCGGCCAAACTATGAAAAAAACTGCGACTTATAATCCAAAAAATACGGTATGTGAGTTTTCTGTAATCAAAACCTCTATTCGCAAGCTATTAGTGATGAAGCCATTTAACAACACTCTTAGAAGAGGTGTTAAGAGAGATTAAAATAGCCGAAAACAGAATGTGTTCATTCCATGATTACCTTTACCACGCTATCTGACAATCAACGGATCATTTAGAGCTGGTGGTGTTGAAACTTGGCAGTTAAGATAAAACATTACCAGTGGGAACATTGTGTTTGTGTATTGAGATACATGTAGATTAATTAGTAAGCTAAAAAGATAAAGCCAAATGAAACAATTATCACCCTTTCCTTGCCCCGTGAAGTGATTACCTTGCTTCATTACACTTGTTTGACTTATGGCAAGATGTGATTATATCATCTTATCAAATGTGCTGACCCGTTAACTCGCTGAAGTCTATGAAGTCCTCTGCATGTTGGTGAGGAGGTGCTCGCCAGAGTGCTATTATATCAGTGTTTGTATCAGCACAAACTAATTGCACTGAGGGGAACCCATTTAGAGCTGTTTAACCTAGACTGAAAAGTGCAGCTATTAACATCCTTCACGTGACTGGGAATTTCATTATTTATCCTTTTCACTATCGGTACCTTAATTTTACCACATTGTTGCGGATGGTCTGCCTTCATGTAATTTGTATGTACCACCAACTTGACGCCGGCGACGATATTCTTGGAAGGTTCTAGCATATTATGTGTTTGTAAAAGTTTGATATTTCACTGCATTTCTCCGTAATAGACCTTTTTATTTTGTTGTCAAATACAATTTCACCTCATATAAAGTCTAGTCGAACAGTTTAGTATTTTTCATGTGAATTATATGATTACAAATAAACACATTTAGTGGAGGACTACGCCATGTGCAGTTGAGTCAGTGTATTCCTACTACGGTAATTGTGTAAATACAGTGATACAGTGCATTTGGAAATTATTCACAACATTTCACTTTTCCCACGTTTAGTTATGTTACAACAGGGGTGTCCTTAACTTTTTTCAGGAGGACGCAAGGGCCACATAATGTTATGAAGAGAAATTGTGTTTAGGCCTAAAAATTGTACAAATAATTTATTTGCGCTTTTGCATATTTAGAAAAATGCTACAGTATATAAACCAATTTATTTGTAATATGGCAGTTGGGTTGGTAATATGGGTTATTATAGTTTTGGAATTTTTCATTTTAGTTTTTATTTCGTTTTGAGTTTTGTTTTTTTAAATTTAGTTAGTTTTACTTAGTTTTCAGGGTGGTTCTGTTAGTTTTTTTTATTATTTTTAGTTCTTTAAGAAATGCTTAGTTTTAGTTTAGTTAGTTTCAGTATTAGTTTTAGTTTTTTTTTTTTTTTTTTTTTTTTTTTTTTTAAATGTGTATTACTTGTGCGCAATATTTATAAAAACACCATGGGCGCGACGTCATTACTACGGTTTATATCAAAATAAATCTACTAAAAATCACATTTAAAATCATACCCAAAGGCTCATGCATTAAATTAATTACCAAAGACTAAAACGAAGGACATTTTTTGCTATAATTAGTTAGTTTTATTTTAGTTTTGTAAACACAAAATGTAGTTTGTTAGTTTTCTTTTTTAAAAAAGCATCTTCGTTTTTATTTTATTTCGTTCACAAAATTGTTTTTTCATGAGTTTTAGTTAACTAAAATAACCTTTAATAGCAATAGTGTTTTTCGACACCCTCCCTTCTTACTTTGACCATCTCCAAACATTTTTGTTTTTATTTTATTTGAACTGAGTCAAATGCCATTTTTAGCATATGTCGCGGGCCACTAAAAAATGGACAGCAAATGGCTGTAGTTTGGACACCAATGTGTTATGGCCTCATTAAAAAATAAAATAACTATCTAAGGTGGGACAGATTTATAGTAAATGTATATAATTTATAACTGATTATATAGTAGTTTTTTGTATATGAATTAACTGTACTTTTCTTGTCCTTTCATATTTATAACTCAGACGTCTTCAGTGGAATTAGAGGCCTATGTGAGCAGCCAGTTTGATGCACTTCGCAGATTGGTATGTCTGGAAGAAAAGAGGGCCCTACACCTTTTAGATCTCAAAGAGGCGTTCCTGACAGCAACTGCTGCAGAGAAGATTGCAGAGATCAATGTCCAAACTGAGCGCCTCGAGGAAGAAGTGGCCAGCATTACACACCAGCTATACTTGTTGGACAAGGGAAAAATCGGTCAAGTACTGGCAGCAGGGGCCCTCCCAGAAGCATCAGGACCAGGTCATAGATCAACGGTAACTTTTCCTTTCTCCTTATTACCTTCCTGTGCTTCTTTACACTGCCCAGCCAATTAATGCTGTCTCCTCCTCAGAAAAGACTCACAATTATCTGGCACTGATGCTCATTTTGTACCTCACTGAGTTTTGCATTATTGGTCAGCCGGCCCAGCCACGCCTCGAAACATTACGGCTGGTGTTGGCTGTGTGATTATTCTTATTTTTATTTTCAGGAACTACTGCCAAGTCAAATGTAAATATGGAAAATGTCACAAATATCCACAACTTCATTAATTAGGTGTTATTATGTGACAATTATACAACATATGTTGTATCTCCAAAGGCAGAAATGGCGTGTATGTGCACATCTAAGCATGAGACGCATAGCACACATTAAAGGGACAGAAACTTGAAAAATCAACTTTTTGGAGCTTTTAGCAGTGTTATGCTAGTTCCTCACCAAACTCATGACCGAAGTGGCGTTTTTCTATGTCATTCTGCTCTCCAAGCACCACCCCCTCCCAACCAATAAATAAAAATAAATTGCAATAAAAATGCAAATGTTTTCATTGATGAATAATTATACATTTATAACTAGGGATGTTCGATACCACTTTTTTTCAGACCGATACCGATACTCAGACCCTCAGTACTCACCGATACCGATACCAACTGCCGATACCAGTAGTACATTTTGACAAATGAAAAAAATCACTAAAAGATATTTTTAAACAAATATATTTCCTTTAATTTTGACAAAAAAAAAAAAAAAAAGCACAGTCACTCTTCAATAGTCTTAACGCTCAAAATAAAACACAAAAATGCTCGTTTAGTTTAAGATTCACCATTTTGAAGTATTTCCAAACCGGTGAAGTTTTGGTGAAAAACTGCTGCAAGCTAGTGCCAGTTACAGGCAAGGAGGACTCACTTAACGTCTTGACCCTCTGCCATCCGTCGCTTGTACTCGTCTGCATCACAAATACTCGAGTACTTGAAAAAAGGCTGGTATCGGCCCAATACCGATACCTGGTATCGGTACTCACCCATCCCTATTTATAACCAAAAATAACCGTGATTATCATTTTGGCCATAATCCTGCAGCCTTATGGCTAACAACCAATCACAAGGTAATTCAAGTTTATGAAGTGATGTGTTTTAACATGAGCCTCTGTGCCACACCGCTCACTTGAAGTTAATCCAGTCGTATAGACACAACTCTGATGCAGTTCAAATGTGATCCTTGCGCAAATGTGGTCCTCTGGATCCAAAGAGAGTTCTTCTGCAAGGAAGATTTTAAAGTGATTTGTATGCCTTAGTCCTTTGACTTTACCCCTGACAATTTAACTGTAGTCATTCATTTCCAAGGCTGAGTTAGCTAAAAATTGGGCACCAATCCTGTCTACAAAGTGAAAAGGAACACATTTTTATCTGAGGTTAAATTGGTATCTCTTTGATTATACTTAGCATGAAGCAAACATTGCCAATGGCTTTGTTGTAATTAAATAATGCATTTAATCTTCAGCTAGAAATTGGGGCTGTAAAGACAAGCTTGTCAATAAGCAATTACTTGCTATTGGCTGGTCAGAATAAACACTCCACCTAAACATTTAGTATGGTTCCAATGAAAGAAATTAGCCATTGTATACTGTTTCCAATACAGTACCTGTTTTCCTCTCTCTCTCTGCTGGTCAGCAATTTATGACAGATGACTTCTGACTGAAATATGTTTAGTTTGTGCATTGAGCTTCAGTGTTACAGAGGCCTGAAACATATCTGTATTCTTCTATCCATTTTAAACTCAGTAACAGTTAACATGTTCCTTCACCTCTCATCTAAAAACTGAAGAGGAAGCATTTACTACTCCGTGGCCGCAAATTAAAACATCACATTGCTATATTTGTGGTAATTACCACCAGCCACAGTATCTTTAGTGTACTCTTGATGCTGCAGTGGGTTAGGTCAGCAACATTAATGGTTGTACAGTCTCTCTGCTGTGGATTGCTTTTCGAGCTGAGAAATGATGGGCTGAGTTCATTAATTGATTGCTGGTGGTTATACTGTCTCTGTATGAGGCAAGGTTCCCACAAATAACAACAAGGCCTTAATTTGTATTGTTTTAATCTTTTGAAAGTCTTAAAAATGGAAACACAGGAGGATACGTTGGATTTTAATATTAAAAGTCTCAAATCCCAAGAAAAATTATGTTTGTTAAAAAAATATTTGCTTAATGACTCGTGGTAATATCGCACAATCGTGATAGCTGAACCTGAGGGTTTAGTTGGGACTTTTTGAGAGCAAACAGTATGAGAGATTTGGCAACATTTTCAAGTTGCTCTAAAATGTAATTGACCTGTCACGAAAGCCCCACACCCCTCAGTTCCGACATCTTTCTGGGCACTTACAATGTAAATGAATGCACCAGAGCATGTCAGTGAATGTTTTTGGAACAATACAAGTGTGATATCTTCCAGAACAAAGAAAAAGTGTCTACAGCAGGGTACAACAATTCCTGTCCTCGAGGTCTGGAGTCCTTCAGGTTTTAGATGTTTCCGCCCACTAGCACACCTGATTCATATAATCAGCTCATCAGCATGCCTGATCATGATCCTGATCTTTAGTATCAGGTGTGTTGGTAGGCAGAAACATCTAAAACCTGCAATACCCCGGACCTCGAGGACCGGAATTGAACCCTGGTCTACAGTATGGAAGGATATATTCATAATATTAAAATAAGCAGAAAAGCGGACTTCACAACTATAAGTCGGAGGTAAACAATGGTGTCAAAGTGCCTGTTGCGAATCGATGCTATGTTCACTTTGTGTAAATCAATGAAACATTTACAGAGTTCCCAGTATGAACCCCAGCGTAAGCTGCCTACTAGGCCATCAAATTACCCAGCTAAAATTAATAACAATTAATAAAGACAAACCTAGCGAGTTATGTATTGACACAAAGATTCGTATAAATACACGGACTGAGCACAGACTGAAGCAAGTTTACTTCCGTCGATCGGGCTAAGTAAAAGGTGTTTTTTCTCAGTTCGTGTATTTTTACAAGGAGTTGCGTCAGAGAGAACTTGTCAGTGATGATAATGATATCCTGATAATATACAGTGTTAAATAATCTGAAGTACAATATAAGTGAATACCTTTGGAAATTTCATTCATAAATGTTGTGGAAATAATATACCGTAAAACCCAAGCAACTGCAAGCTTACAGTTCCTCTAGGAGTGGAAGAGAATATAGTGCTTTACTTTTTCACTGCTCGAGAGAATAAGTGGAGCTCAATTAATGGCTTTGAAAGCTCAGAGCAACTGCAGAATAAAGCTGAATAAATACCACCCCCAGTTCCACTCCAATTAAAATTCTAACTCTTACATCAAAAAAAGGTTGCATATTAAACAACTAGAAAAACAGCAGTGTCTTTGCAAATGTGCTGTACAACCAGTAGATTTATTCTTTTTTTGGGGTATTTGCATTTCACTAGTGGACTTTTGAGTCCCAAGCAAACCCCCTCCCTGTTCAAATATTTAAAACAATATTTGGAAAGATCTAAAACACATTACATTTTCAGCTTGATGAGGTAGACAGCAAGTTGCTGCACACTGGCCGACACTGATCATTCCACTTTAGGGTTGTGCTTCCAACTACCTAGTGCCTGCAAGTGTCACTATATTCATGTTGGCTGTAGTCAAGGTCCAGCTCTGCAGTACATTTCATTGTAGCCAATATAAGAGGAAATTTTGTGCTCTTTAAATTACTGTGACAAGGTTTTTGCTCAGCATATCAATTTTACTCAAAGTATTTTAACCCTGGTATGGCATTTGGGTCTGTGGGACCCGTTGTCAGTTTTTGATGAAACATTTTTTTTTTAACCTGAAATTTATTCATTCATTCATTGGCTTGGCTTGTTTTCCGTGAAGAACAGAGGTTTGGCAGTCAAAGAGTTAACTGCCAAAATGGCTGCTAAAAATAAAGACAAACACAAAACAAACAGAGAACATTCCGTCATCGCAAAATGAGAGGGAGAATTAATGGGTCAGATTGAAAGCCTCACCAGCTGTGGCCCTAGTTAATGTGAATTATTTTGTTTACCTTGTACTTTATTACCCGCAGCACCTGCACAATGACTTTTAGTATTTTATTCTAACTCTATTTTTTTTATTTCTATTTACAGCATGACTTTGAGGCCAGACCAAGGTAAGGATGCTAGTTTGATCCATGCTCACCTTCTTCACAGCATAATACTTAAGTGTAAACTAAGGGCACTTCAAAAACACTTTGTTCAGTAGCAACGTGACAAGGAACCGGCCACTCCATAAAAAAAAAAAATAAAAAAAAGTTTTTTGGACTATAAGATGCCCCCGAGTATAAATCACACCAAGTAAAAAATGCATCATGAATTGAAAGGGGGGGACGACACTTCAATCTCTCCGGAGTATAAATCGCATTTTGGGGGGGAATTTTTTTTTTTCAAAAACCAAGACAGTGGCGCTCTGACTTGAGCCTCCAGTCCCCGTTCCCTATTTGTGGATGGGTTTGAAAATATGATCTGAGTGCACACGGCTTCACACCGGCCAAACTCAAAGAGTGTTCTTCAAATATGCCATTCGGTTCACCATAGTGCCCCCAAAAAAGGAGTGCAGAATCCAGTACAGAATGGAAGCCATTTCAGCACAAGCTGTTGATTGGTTAATAACTTTATAAACGAGACCAATAGGCAAGCGTACCAACCATGGGAAAAACACTTAAAGGCAGATATATCCAACGCTGATATGCCGGCGACATTTAGGCAGCAAACACGACACGTCCTGTTAGCGCTTCACACCACTTCTGGTGCACTCCAAGCAGCCTGATTTTAACTTTACAATTGCCACAAAGCAACACGTATGTTAAAGAATGTCATATAAACATTCATAAAGAAACATTGTGGTGTAAACAGGCTCTTCCCAAGATAATGTGTTTCCCTGCATGCGAATTACAATTCACACCTTACTAGGCATTGATGCAAACCACCTCAGATGTTCGAATGTGTACAAACTCTGCTCTTCGCCACTGTGCATGTGCAAATTACGTCAACTAAATTTCTCACACAAAAACATTATACAAATGCATAAAATTAGTCAATGGTTAAGGGACTTGAATAATAAAGATTAACATATTTATCTTAAAGAATGAGTCACTTTCTGGTCTTTTCTACATAATTAGTAGTTTTTGTGTCATCAGCACTTCACAAGACGGATAGAGTCGGAGGAAGCGTTGCTCATTCTTTGTTGAGGTTACATCAAGTAACAGTTGCGACTAAGGGTGTTCAAAAAAATCGATTCGGCAATATATCGCGATATTACAGCACGCAATTCTCGAATCAATTCGATATGTGGCCGAATCGATATTTAAATATTTTTTTATGGAAATATTAAAAAAAAAAAAAACATCTTACTTAAGGTTAGAGTTCACACGTTAAGCATGGAAGAATGTTATTTAAGGGAACATTAAACCTTAATATTTTATTTTAATGTTGTTCAAACATGAAACGGATTGCAACAGATTGTTAAATACAGAGGCTCACAGTTATAAGACTCAAGTTTCAAATAAATACATTTTCATACAAATCTACGGTGTACATTAACAAGCTTACTGATTAGTATTTTCTAAATTTAGATAGAAAAAACAAAACAAAACGCAATAATCGACTTATAGATTTATACCGGGATTAATCGGTATCGAATCGAATCGTGACCTATGAATCGTGATACGAATCGAATCGGCAGGTACTAGGCAATTTACACCCCTAGTTGCGACTATGTTGTCATGTCATGTTATTTTCTACAGAAACAGTACAGTGGTATTTGTTTCTAGATGTGTATTAAATTATTGTTATAACTTTTGGTGACACAGTTATTATTGGTACTTTTGGTGACATGCTAAAGGTAGTGTAGTCAGTACTATATATATATATATATATATATATACAACATAATGGCCTGCTGCAGGCCTACACAGTCTTGTAAAAATAAAGCCAAAAAAACTGGGGTCACCAAATACCGTGTATACTATATTACTATATTATTTGCTGATGCCCGCTGTGGCAGCCAAATCCGTGTTGATTTCAAAGTGGTCCCACGGGCCTGAGAAAATTGTTTTGCGGGTCGGAAGTTACCCGTGGGCTGGGAGTTTGACATGCTTGCTCTACAACATGCAAACTAACATACAACATCCAAATATCTTTCTTGGCAGTCTCACACATTGTTCAATACCAAAACAACACTTGCTTATCCTCCTCAAGTACTCCCTTTCCTTCAAAGTCAACCTTTCAGATGTGAGTCACAGTTTCCTAGCAAGGCAGTTTGTGACTCTCATCTACATGTACCCGATTTAATCAATTGAAATGACAAGCTCTGTCTCTATGAGAGAAATAATGACAATCTTGATCTATGTCAAGGTGTGTGTATGCAAACTATTACTGCAACCCTAGATCATGTTTTGCACCCTTCACTATTGCTGTTATATATTGTAGTTGCAAATTGGTGATAACTGATTTGTGTCAACATTTGAAAAAAATACAAATTTTTAGCTTCTGTTGGTTTTGGTTTGTGTTCATTTGTAATGAAATGACACTTTTTACCTTGGTTTGTGTCAGACCATCCCAAACAGTTTTCATTCTCAGACTCTTACTTATTGATCCGGCACATTGTTGTCAAAGAAAAAGGGCTCCTTGAGCCTCCTGGCTGTCTGCCTGTGCTCTTTCCTCAAAGTGCACCTTCCACCCACAGAACAAGATACAAGTCTGCAACAGCCCTCCTCAAAAATCTCAGCACATCTTTCCTCTGAAGAAATAATTACTCTAATAGTATTTTTATTATAGAATTCCTCTTTTTTTTTTAATACATTTTTTTTCTTATCGCTTCATCAACCCCTTGCCAAATACTCTTCAATGTCTTTGTTTGAGGTGAATATGAAAATGCAAAATGCCAACACAGCTCAGGTTAGCATTTTTATTATTTATTTATTTATTTTTTATGTGCTGCTACATACATTTGCTATGCGTTGAGAGGGTGAGGGTGAGACGGTGCTTAGAGGGAACACTGGCTTGGCTACAAGTAAGATTTTTAAAAATTTGATGAGCTGTAGTGAGCTCTAACCGAGAATTGATGAGGAGGAGGGTTGGCTGTTTGTTACGCAAATCTGTGCACATGCTAGGTGCATGCGTTAGATACATCTTGCTCACACGAGATTCATAAGTCACGTGTGCAAATGTGTGCGATACGAAAAGCATGGGTGGGTCGCTAAATTGCACTCACCAAATATGTAAAGCTCGCATACAACTTGCATATGGCTGGCGCCGGGCCGAACCCTCATAAGTCACAATTTGGTATATAGTTTTTCATATTTTCTTTAAAAAAACTAAATAAAAAATCTCTACTATTGTTCTGTCTACATTTGGGTTGTTATTTTTTTACAGATCATTGACCAAATTGAAAAATAAAATTGCTTGCTCTGTTTGATGATGTCATGTTAATGGTTGAAGAAGCATGCCGTTTTTGGGGTCTCCTGATAAGGTTTTGGCCCGACACCAACAATATCTTACAAGCACGAGTTACACAATAAGTCATGCATGCATGTTATAAATCACTGTCATGTTGTCTCCTGGGTTCTGTATTTTATTTATTTATGTGGAAAGCGATATGTCATTGATGGTTCATCCAATATTATGAGCTCCAGTTGGGAGCAGATGGCAGCAACGCTGGACCGAAGGGCGAGATGCAGCTGCCCTTGACCAAGGTTAACTGCTACATCTTAAACACTCACTGATATAATTGCTCTCAGGGCCACCATATTGCACTAAAATGCAGTTTTGCACAATCTAATATAACTAGTAGAAAATAACATTGTAGGGAATTATCACAAGGAGAATGTTTGAGAAGAACTGTACTGGGGTGAGCATTTGACTAAATGTCCTTGATCAAATTGATGTAAAATTAATGAATGAATGATATTATTAGTTGTAAATTATCCGTATCTGAGGGCTCTGAGAATGTATCAATGTCCTATAGGGTTATTTATTTATCATTCTTTAGGCCGGAAGGTTTACATACCTTAGGGGTATGTAAACTTAAGAGTGCACTGTATGGTGTGAAAAAGTCTTAATGCCCATAAAATCCAAAATACTGTGGCAATTGTTCTGGTATTTTCGGAGATCAAAGTTGATATGAGTAGAGATGTGCATTTGAATTTTGATGACGATTCATAGCTTCTTTTTTTTTTTCTGTCTTTAAGATATGTTCAGCTTTTGTACATTTACAGTTGTGCTCATAAGTTTACATATGCCAAGGGTATGTAAACTTTCAAGTACATCTGTATGTAAAGAATCAACAGCACATCTGCTGGTTGCAGGCAAGTAGTGCAGGAAATTTTGAATCAAATGCTTCAAGTCACAATTAACACATTTGGCTGGATTCTTGACAACCATAATTTTAGTTTCATGGTCCCTTGGTTCAACAATACAATTAAATAAATATATCTAATAGGGGTAAGAGAAAAACTGGAAGATGAGAAGAGAGGTATAATTCCAGAGGGGATTTTGCAAAAAAAAAATAAAAATCAAAAGAAAATTGATTATACAGCAAAAACAGAATTCTGCTAACTGAGTGCAATATCAGTAGAAAAGACAAAGAACTCCCCTCAGACTATAATTCTTACACCCCCACACATCTTTCCACCAGTTCCACATCAATACAATGCCTGCCAAGGTCTTGTGAATTTAAATCTCACTTTTCTGTCTCAGCTCATCCACCAGACTGTTGCCTTAATGAGATGCATTTAAATGAAAATTTCATTCCTCTGCTTTAACCCCCACATCTCTTGTACTTCCTGACCCTCCTTTCTGTTTTACATATGTTCTATATTGATGCACATTAACTACATTTGTATGAACACTGGGGAGTGCTTGGACAGATTGATCCTAAAATGATTTATATTGTATTTTATACTAATTGTAGAATTTACTACATAAATGAGAATCAATTGACACAATGTAGAATATGACGACTTTTGACAGATTCACGCCAAATTGAGCCAATTCATTCTAGGGCAGGGGTGTCAAACTCATGTTAGCTCACGGGCCGCATGGAGGAAAATATATTACCAAGTGGGCCGCATCGGTAAAATAACGGTAGATAACTTAAAAAACGATTGCCGCCAATTATACGCATATTTTTGCTATTTGTGTGCCAGGCTAAATTAAGGAGCTCAACTGTCATCATTAGAGGTGGGAATCTTGGGGCACCTCACGATTCGATTGCGATTACGATTCAGAGGCTACGATTCGATTATAAAACGATTATTGATTTCCCCCCAGGCAGCAGAAAAAAACCAATGTATTTTGGTGCTTTTAATGTTTCGTACATTAGTTACAAAAATAGTACAAACGTCCTCTCAGGCCTAAATAAACTACTATTTCAGTATCAAGTTAACAGTTCAAAACAGTAAATAAAATACTCAAGTCCTCATTCTGTAACAACAGCTTTTAAGTATATTCAGTCTTCAACAGAATAAAACATAGCATTGAGCAAAAATATATTATTTTTATCCACTCAAAAGTGCACTGAGATATAAATGAAAGACAATGTGAACTACTACTTCAATACAAATGCCTAAAAAAAAAAAAGTGCTTTCCTGCTTTTTAAATTGTGTAAAGATGAACATGTAAACATTAAAGTTTCTCAGAGGTACAAAAAAAAAACCCTCAAGTGCTTTTCTGCTTTTTAACTTGTGTAAACATGAACGTGTAAACATTAAAGGGATCGTTCGGCTTTTTTAACATGAATCTCAATTTGATCCTCACGTGTGTGCGATCAGCACTGACTTCTTTCTGACAGCGTTCGGTGACACGCGTTCATGTTCGACATTGGACGAGAGGAAAATAGTCCAGCAAGCTGGCTGGGGTCTCGGAAATAAAGCGTTTTTCTTCTAAAAAAAAAACTATTTGTTTTCAAAAGCGTGATACATTTCCACCACAATACTCTTTTCTGAATAAAGTCAGACGCCATTACCGCCAGCCACTACTTTTCTGTTCGTTCGTTCGTTCGTATCACTGCGCGGCGCCCTGTAGAACGCTAACCGACGCACTGCAGCCAGCCAGCTGATACTTCCGCCTGAAGTTGTTTGCCTTTTCGGAGCAGGTCTGATCTGACGAAGAGGTGGGTTGGTCAGCTCAGCCATGCTTGTTGTTGTTTTGAATGTCGAGGCGTGAGTTGTGGATGTGTACTCTCGGTCCGTCCCATTAAGCGTCCCGAAGACCGCGCGCGCTACTGCGTTTCAGTTCCGCGTACTTTTCGCTCCGGTCCACTTTTAGTTTCGGTTCCCTTGGCATATTTATATAATCGGAATTTGGACTTTTGTGAATCGTTCTCGATTGTTCCACGGCCGAATCGTGAATAATCTAAGAATCGGAAATTTTGCACACCTCTAGTCATCATATTGTTCCAAGAAGTAACACAAATGCGAATGGCACGTGGCAAGACTTGCGCCTGTATGAGTTCCGGACGTGTTAAATCTACCTGCTTTGCATATATATATATATATATATATATATATATATATATATATACCTGCGATTGGTTGGCAACCAGTCCAGGGTGTCCCCCGCCTACTGCCCAGAGCCAGCTGAGACAGGCGCCAGCAGCCCCCGCGACCCTTGTGAGGAATACGCGGTCAAGAAAATGGATGGATGGATATATATATATATATATATATATATATAGAATTCCCGGAATGCATTGTGTGGCAAGTTAATGACATTATAAGGACGTTAATCCTTGTCATATCTCCAAGTATTTGTGTAATATATATATATATATATATATATATATATATATATATATATATATATATATATATATATATATATATATATATATATATATATATATATATATATATATATATATATATTATTCCTGGAATGCATTGTGTGGCAAGTTAATGACATTATAAGGATGTTAATCCTTGTCATATCTCCAAGTATTTGTGTAATAATAATAATAATAATAATAATAATAATAATAAAACAAACCATATCTTTAAGTTGTGTGTAAAATAATGACATCCAGGACCATTCCCCCATACAAGTTGCATTGCTCATCTGAGGACTGCTTGTGAACGTACAAATTTATTATGTTTTGATTGTGGACGGCTGATTAATTAGTCCGACTTAAAATTTTATTTCATTTTTTTACTTTACAAAATCATCTCGCGGGCCGGATTAAACCGCTTTGCGGGCCTGATCCGGCCCACGGGCCGCATGTTTGACACCACTGTTCTAGGGCTACAATATGAAACAGTAGTTAGTTGCAGACTTTATACTAAATTATTCACAATATTTTAGAAACAAAGGTTTTCTGATGGAGCTTTCCTAAATTCTGACTTTCCCTGCCTAAATTTGTTTACTTTCTGCTTGGCTCTCAAGGAAGGCAGACACTTTTTGCTCTGCTCGCCTCATGTCCTTATCTTCTCTGCTTGCTGACTTGGTTTTGTGTGGTCTCTGTCAAAACTACCATCCCAGCCTTCTACTTCACTTTCTTCAAATCAATTCAAATCAAAATCATGGAATTGGTCAGTTTTTCGTGCAATGTAATTGATACATTTTTTTTTTTTCGTTGAGAAAAGCCCGGAAGGGGACCCTGCTTGTCCAGATACAGCGTTTGGTCCTGGGTATGCTTTAGATTCCCAGACCGAGTATGTGAGTATATGACTGTCGATTCTTTCCATGAAGCATGTAGAACAGGGGTGGCAAACTGCTGTCCTCGAGGACCGGAGTCCTGCAGGTTTTATAGATTTCCCTACTCAAAGTACAGCTGATTCCAATTAAAAGGCTCGTTATCAGGCTTATGCAGAGCTTGCCGATGAGCTGATCATGAATCAGCTGTGTTGAAGAAGGGAACTATCCAAAACCTGCAGGACTGCGGCCCTCGAGGACCGGATCTCGCTTCTCCGATGTAGAAGATACATACATTCGAATTCTGATGTGTTACTCTGTTATTGAGCTATTGAATCGGAAAGTTATGGTCAGACTCAGTTCTAAAAAGTTTGGGGCATATGTTTTTAAATGTGTGGTGTATACAAGTGAACCTGATGCAGTCAACTTACACTAGTAAGTCCATGTAGTTTGCGATTGCTTTTGCAGAGTATATTATATAGTGGACTCGTTTTTTCTTTTTTTTTTCTTTTAATTTTATTCATTTCTTGACCGCTTATTCCTCACAAGGGTCGCGGGGGGTGCTGGCGCCTATCTCAGCGGGCCTCGGGCAGTAGGTGGGGTACACCCTGAACTTTATTCAATATTTTTCAAAATATTTTTAAACATTGTTTTTTTTCTCCACTAAGAACCCCTCCATGCCAATTTTAATGTGAAACTCATTGTGTTTTGAAGATTTTTTTGGGTTTATTGTTTTTCCTGTATAACCCCTATGGTACCAAATATACACAGATTTTTTTTCCCCTTTAATGTTCTATGCTCCCTGCAATTGGCTGGCAACCAGTTCAGGGTGTACCCCGCCTACTGCCCGAAGCCAGCTGGGATAGGCTCCAGCACCCCCTTGACCCTTGTGAGGAGTAAGCGGTTAAGAAAATGGATGGATGGATGTTCTATTCTATCATGGTCATTGAGCAGATGCCACACCATCCACTGTTTTTTTTTTTTTTACTTCCCTTTTTCATACTGTAAATGCACATGGAAACCATGGAGACCCCTGACAGGGCATGGCAATGGAGAAACTGGCGGTATCTCATCAGTGAGTAGTTTGCCCTTCACATGGTCAAACAGATAAGCGAAGGAAACAGGGATGTGTCAGGGATCATGGTTGGAGGACAAATGAAGTTACTATACGTTGTGTTACTTTATATATTGTGGTACTTGGATCACATTAAAAACTACATTTTTAAACAGGGAGCTAGTAACTGTCACGGAATACATTTTTTTTTTAAAGTAAACCAACTTAACCAAACTTCATAAGAATTTCCTGAAAACGTGTTTGCCAATCGGAAACAACAGCCCACATTTGAATTATCATGATGTATTGTGATGCTGTTTAATATTTCATCTTTCTTTATTTACCTCATGAAGCACCTAGTAGTTGCAACCTTTTTTTTATGCTGGGGATGATTGGCTCACTGTGTATAGATTTGAGAGTGCTTCTCATATTGACCTGCTCTGTGGACAGCTAGAAAGCTATGATCCTAGTGAGCAAAGATAAAGGGTTAAGTGTCTGCAATGCGTCCAACGCTGCAGCGTGGCAGAATCGGGTTACAACTGTGTTTGGGTTGATGCACTCAAGTCTGTGGCGCCAATGAATAATGGATTGTTAATCCATGTGTGCAAAATACATCTCCCCCTGCATATCCTTTCTTGCCTTTCTTCCTTGCTGTTTGTGATGCACATGTGAATTTGTGTTTGTCCCCACACTTGTAGTCAAGGGCACATACAGTATGTGCGTTTTTGAATTCCTCCGTATATTTTGAAAGAGAGAATTATTTTGTGGCCATCAGTAAAAGCCTTACGAAAATGAATAATTCAATGATAAAATAAAATATTAATATTTGTTGAAACTTGTTTTGGAATGATGTCAAAATATAACAAAGTCGCAGGGTCGTGACTTGACTTTCTCCCAGTTGAGATTGAAGACACGTTTTTCTGGTGACAGGGGGAGACAACAGTGGGTTATCGATGAAGATGGTAATGTAGTCACATTGTCACAGCATGGAACATTTTATTAGATACAAAGCAGAGGTGTCAAACTTAAAGAAATCGAGAACTAAATAATTATTATCAAATAAATATTGACATTTATTTTATTAAAAGAGTAATCATTTAAAGCTAAATCCATTATTTAATTTGAAATTGTCCTAATCCTTTGATTTCAGTCTCGAAGCAGTAATTATTCTCTGATTTCTGTTTCTATTCTCGGATTACTTTAGAAAACAATGACTGAATCAATTTCAAAAAGGTTGGCGAGTGCGACAATCTTTCTTGTTTAATATTGCTTAATTATTTTTTAATCGCTAAATAATACCAAATAAACACAATAACTGATTAATAAACAGTAATCAGGGGGAAATGGTTTTGTAGCACGCTACAGTATAATGCTAAATGAAATGATCTGATTGGAAAAATTGGTATCATAATCGTTTCTAAAAAGCAGCCACAAAGATCTGATACCTTACGTGCAATATGCATACGTTAAATGCAAAGAATGTAATGAACTATCCATGCACCCTGGTGCGGAATATCACCCACAGATGTTTTTTCTTTGTTTTTTTAACATTGTATAATTTGACAGCAGGACTATTTTGCATGTAAAATGTGTTGATGATCATGGTTAAAAGTATTTGGACGATGATCAGTTTTTATGATTTCCCTATAACTTGCGTTTCTATTATAAATTTTGAAGCCTTCACTGCAGCCACCTTTACTTGCTGTTGGGTGGTTTTCTTTCTTCAGTCAAGCTCTATCAGACTGAGAAGTCCTTCACTAGACTATTAATTTATTCATCATGCCTGTTTTGTGTGTGTGTGTGTGTGCGTGTGTGTGAAACCCCTTAAATTAAAGCTCCTGATCTACGCTTAAAGCGGTACAAGACTTATAACTCATTTTCCAGTATTTGATTAGGCATTGTGTATAAAGAATAAAAGTACAAGTATCTCTGGCATCTTATTCCCTGAATTTTCTTTTTAACCAATTAATATCAAAATAAGAACATACCGTGGTGAATGCTATTACGTGATTGTGATGACGTATGTAAATGGCAGCTGCCATTGTTCACTTGAATGGGAGTTTGCTGACATAATGGGCCGTCTTCTATCCCAAATACTGCGCCAATTCTGATCAGAGTAAAGTCCGCAGCACGTCAGATTTCATGTCATTCCGTGTGGGGGTGGGGTGGTGGAGGGTGTCCTCTCCTAATGTGAGCTAAAGCATGCTTAGCACACGACATGTAGCTGGCCGAGCAGAGTAAAAGTCATGCGGATGTTTACCGTCTAGGTTAGGGACAGTCCACAACTTGACTGGTATTTTGAGCCTTTGTAACACGCGACTTGTAGACGCTCCCCAAAACCGACTTGCTATGAGCTGGCCAGCTGAATGAGTTCTTATCGGCCACTTTCACCCCCGCTTTCACCTCGACACACATCTTTGGCGAGTCCTCCGTGGCTGTGTTGCTTTTGAAGAAGTGCTTCTTTGCTATAGGGCATAATTCCACTTTGATGTCCGCCGTGGGACATGATAATTCCTCGTGAGTCTCTGTTGTCACTGGCAGCCATGTCATTCAATGTATATTTTACGCACGGGATATGTCACGATTATCACATGACTGTCCAAAATGGCCGATACTGTACTCAATGCAAAAATAATCATAAAAAGTGCTATAAAAATCATAATTCCTCAACATAAATTGATTTTTTTTTTCAGGGAAGAGCTGAAATTAACCGGCTCTCAGAATAGCTGGTTAGTTTGTCACAAGTCTTGTATTCCTTTAAAGCACATTTTTACTTTAATCCATTAATAATACAATCTGTACAATTTTTCTGGACATTACTGTCAAGACGAATACACGGCGGCAGTTTTGCTCTTTTCACACTTCATTTAGGGTGCAAAAGCCAACATCCATAGTAGGGGTGTTAAAAAAAATCGATTCGGCGATATATCGCGATACTACATCGCGCGATTCTCGAATCGATTCAATAATAGGCAAAATCGATTTTATATATATATATATATTTTTTTTTATTTTTTTTTATTTTTTTTTTAGGATTCACACCTTAAGCACGGAAGAATGTTATATGAACAGAACATTAAGCCTTAATATTTTATTTTAATGCTGTTTAAACATGAAACAGATTACAACCTCTATAAGACTGAAATTTCAGATAAATAAATAATACATTTTCATATAAATCTTACACTCTACAAGCTTACTGATTAGTATTTTCTAAATTTGAATGAAAAAAAATCGCAACAATCGACTTATAAATTTGTATCGGGATTAATCGGTATCGAATCGAATCGTGACCTGTGAATCGTGATACGAATCGAATCGTCAGGTACGAGGCAATTCACACCCCTAATCCATATAGAAGGTGCACAAGATTATAAGGCGCACTGTCGATTTTTGAGAACATTTAAGGATTTTTAGTCCAATAAATATGGTATGTATCCAACAAAGACACTACAATGTGTACATTATTGTTCTTAAATTTTGTTTGTTTCTAAACACATTTGCAATGTGTTTAAGAAGTGTATTTTCAATAAATATAAATTTGTTAAAAGCGTATGATGATGAAGGATTGTCTATACACAATACTAATGAAATGTTTTATTCTTAAAATGAAAGTGGTTATTCTGTGTTTCTCCTGTGGGGAGATGAACAGTGAATTCATGTTTCTCCATTGGGCCAGATCCAGGAGTAGTAATTGTCAATCAACTAAACTTAAATGCGGACATCTACAGTAACAGAGCTCTTAATTTGGTTATATGATGTTGGTTGTCAGCCATTAAAATCCGAATCACACCTTTAATTACAATATGAGATCTGTGATCAGAGACCAGTGTAGCCTTTCATGGCTGCAAATGCATGGTATTGGTCACATACTCACCTTCATAATTACAGCTTTCTTTGAATGCCTAAATGGGGCTGATTCTACAACAGCTAGATTGGAATAATCAACAGACTTTAACATTTTTAATGAACAACTCCATCACCAAGAGTAGAAAAAAAAATAGAATGAGGGAAAAAAAGAGAAAAGAACAATCTCACTCTGTAACATACTCTCATTCCCAGTGGAGGTTCTTTCTTCCCAAAAAAGAAACCAGATCTGTTGAGCCTTTTTACACACAACTTATTTTATTAATTCAATTCTAAAATAATAACAAAAAAAATCTGTCTGATTTATATTCTACGTATTCAAATGCCTCGTTTGTATGACATAAAAAAAAAAAATGAAGACAAGATCAATCATTTCCAAATTTCCACTATTCATGTGACGTATAAGATTACATCTACAACTCAGTTGAAAAAAAGTAATCTTTTCGAGAGGGGGAGTAAAAAAAATGAACAACTGAATTAATGTGGTTGCACAAATGTGCACACGTCTTATAGCTGGGATATGTTATATGAATTAAGTCTTTTTTTTTTTCTTCTTTTTTTTTTTTTTTCTTTAAGAGCTCAGAATTGTTCATTCGGTAGTCTTACCGATTCAACGTCTTGTCATCATTCCTCTTTAAAAAAAAAAAAAAAATATGAATTAAGTCTTATTCAAACTCACATCAATGGGAATCCACCATTTTAAGTGCCTCTGATTAACAGCAAATAAAGGACAATTTTGGGGGCGTGTATTCTAATCGAGTGTTTATTATACTTGACATGCATTTTAAGTGACCCATCTTGAGACAACCCTCTATGCATCCATCCATCCATTTTCTTGACCGCTTATTCCTCACAAGGGTCGCGGGGGCTGCTGGCGCCTATCTCAGCTGGCTCTGGGCAGTAGGCGGGGGACACCCTGGACTGGTTGCCAACCAATCGCAGGACCCTCTATGCACATGCTTAAAATGCAGGTTAACCATTAAACGTGTCAACATCAGACAGGGGCAACACAAATGAAAAACAGTAAACAAATATAACAATATTAAATGTTATATTGTGTGCTGTTCAGTTATTATGGACGGATTTGGCTGACTAAATGCAAGTAACCTCAAGCATTTACTGCACTGTCTACCATTGTTATTCGTTGTCCTTATTTATTATTCTGTTGTCGTGACCCATTTCTGAATTGGGCCACATGGTGCAAAAATAGGAGTTATGTCATTTGAACCACATAATCAGTCAAAGAGGAAAGTTTGTCACGATGTGAATATTTCTACAAAAACCCAAGCAGATAGTTCTGATGATTGAAAAGTTAAGAGATTCATTTTAATAAGTATTGAATTCCCTTGATTTCGGTGTCCTTGCAAGTCATCTGGGAAAGACTCCAGCTTACTTGACCCAGAAAAAATGAACCGATAGAAAATTGTGTTCATTATGCCGATTTGTAATTTATGGACTGTTAGAACACCCTGCAACGTTATTAATGGAATTAACTATACAGATAGGGAATTTCTTTATAACTCTGTTCTCTTTTCCACAACACACATGCACATTACATTGCATTGCATTGGTATAGAATTACAGGTCGGCTCTCAGTTTGTTAAAGATGTGGGAAGATAGTGGCAGACTGAATCAAGGTGCAATGAATCAGTGCCTTATCAAGCCCCTGGCCCTCGGTTGGATATGTCAAGACAGAAATAGCAGGCACACACATGCACACGCACGCACACAGTTGGCAGACATCTTCCTTCCTTGAGCTCTTACATTTGGACACAGCAGCATCACAGCAAATGTTTGTTGACTCAGTGGGATGGGCCATCTCCCTCGCTCAGCCCAGTGTCCCTCTGCTCAGTTGTCATCTAAGTGAGGCGAGGGAAGCGTTTGTGAAGGTTTTCATGTTTAATTCAGCAGGCCTACTACAAGTATAGTATTAGCTGAAGGGAATGTGGAGGTGGTTTGGATTTAATTACCTATGGATTTGAATTTGTAACATTTGTATAGCGTACACTGTCTAAAATCACCTTATTTTGGTCAGTCCCACAACTGGTGCCGCATAAGTTTTGTTGACTGCAACAACTGTTCTACAGGCATGATTTAATAAAGACTAGGTTGTGCAAAAATGGGAACACATTTGATTTAGCAAGAAATAGGTTATGGAAGCTGATCACCTACCTGCAAAAATTGGAATTTTGAAATTAATTTTGAAATTAATTTGGTTCAGTTTCTGACAAAAAAAAAAAAAAAAAAATGGAATAAAAGGTCTTACACTGACATAGCAGTGCCAGCATAGCACAAGCAAAACGAGAGGCGGCCTGGTAACATCTGGATTTTTGGGGGTTAATCAAAGGGCGTTTTAATGATGATTTCTGCTGACTCTCATTTAAAATGAGTTTCAAGTCTTGTCAGGTACCGTTAGTCTTGCAGTATCCAAGAGGGGAAGAAGCAGTGATTTGTAATTTCGTACCAGTCTAATTAAACCCAACATAAAAGTAATTGAACACCTGGTTCTTCAGTTAAAAATAATATATGTCTTTTATAAATGCCAATGGAAACATGCCATTTATTAAATTGAAACTTGGACTTTTGCGGAGCTCAATGTGCAAGTATGCCTTTCATTTCTTGAATTGAAGGTTGTCAATCAAGGGAGGGGACAAATTCAAAACTCGCAAAATTCCATCTGCTTTGTCTAGCTCTCATTCCATACTAGCATATTCTTAGCTACTTAGCTTAACTGGCACATTTTGACATCGATCACGTGGGCCGGTACCAATGGGGTATATGCCACGGAAGAGGCGGGATTTCCATTTGCATATCAGCTTTGATTCCGGTTCACGACGTGTGAGCCACGTTCCAATACTTGTGCTTCCAACTTCGTGCCCCTCGGTTGCGCGTTCCCGTCGACGGGTGCGAGTGTGTAATGTGTCTGTCAGTTGTCCGAAGCACTTCAGAGAGCTAAGACGCCCTGCGCGGTCCCGCCCATCGATGGGAACACGCGGTTGGGGGGCTCACAGGGGTGGGGGATGCGAGTGTTGGAACGCGGCCCACACGTCGCAACCCGGAACCAGAATCAAAGCTGATGTGCAAAACACGGTTGGAAGTCCCGCCTCTAGCATGGCATATACCCATATTGTTGTCAGTAGCAAGTAGGGGTGTGAATTGCCTAGTACCTGACGATTCGATTCGTATCACGATTCACAGGTCACGATTCGATTCGATACCGATTAATCCCGATACGAATTTATAAGTCGATTGTTGCGATTTTTTTCATTCAAATTTAGAAAATACTAATCAGTAAGCTTGTAGAGTGTAAGATTTATATGAAAATGTATTATTTATTTATCTGAAATTTCAGTTTTATAGACGTTGTAATTTGTTTCATGTTTGAACAGCATTAAAATAAAATATTAAGGCTTAATGTTCCGTTCATATAACATTCTTCCATGCTAAAGGTGTGAATCCTAAAAAAAAAATAAAAAAAAAAATAAAATAAAAAAATAAAATAAAAAATAAAAAAAAATCGATTCTGCCGATTATTGAATCGATTCGAGAATCGTGCGATGTAGTATCGCGATATATCGCCGAATCGATTTTTTTTTAACACCCCTAGTAGCAAGGCATTCTCAAAGCAAGATGGCAGGACCTAACCTTGATAGGGGTAGAGCTTTGGGTAATGTTCTGAGGCCCTGTTTACACGTAGTTTTTGCAAACTGGAAATATTTTTTCCTGAATTTTGCCCTGTTATCCACACGTCCCCGGGGATGTTTTTCATTAAAAACAAAGGTTTCCAAAATCTCAGGCCAAAATGGAGATTTGCGGATTTCTCTTGGATCCGCGTTTTGCGAGTTTTACATCATCACTCTACACATGTCACTCATACGTACCTCAAGTTGTTTAAAAAAAAAAAAAAAAGACAAGTGAAGCATCTTTTAATTTTGTATTTGTCCTCTTTGTTGTCCTCTATGCTCCGTTAATGATGTACTTACTCTGATTGACTGTTTACATGTATTTATGTATTTATTTTTTATAAAAAAAAAAAAAAAAAAAAAAAAAGTCTTGTGTGCGCTGACAGTCCGTGCTTGTGTGATGTATGGTGGAAGTGACGTCAAGAGTTGAGCAGTATGCCGCCTATCGTATTATCCACAACTATTTGTTATCGCTTTCATTTGGTTGTAATTAGAAAAAAATCATGCATAGCAACTAACAAGTAATTTATTCTGCAGTGTTTTTAACACTGGCACATAAGAGGAATGTGTTTGCTTGTAATTCAGTTATCAATAAGTTTTAAGTAGTTAAAATCTGGAGCCTGTGTGTTGTTTATCTTGTCTCTCTTGAGTGTCCTTCTCACTGATGACTTGGATGACAGGGTTTGGACCAAGGCTATTTTTTTTCCGTTTAACAGAAGGCTTTGGCTAATAGGCAATCTGTTGAGCTCTGTTTCATGGCATTGTTTCTTCTTTTTTGTCCTCTTTGCCATATCCGTCTCTGATGTCCCTCCACGACTGAGAAGGTTCAGAAAGACGACGAGTCGGTATCATTTCTCAACAGGGTGTAAACAGTATTTTAATTTCAAAGTCTCTCCGGTGCAGTGCGGTTTCTGTGGTTACATGTCGGGGAACCTGGTCAGTTTGCTGATGAAGATGGTGCCGGCGGTTTACTGTTTGAGAAGGGGCTGTGAGAAAGAGGCAACAGGGGGCAGGGCTGCCAGCCTGCCAAGTGTGTAGACACTGCTGTGACCAGTCAGCCCTCATAATGGTTGTTTGGCCCTGTGACAAAGGCAGTTCTGTAGTCACGTCAGCCTAAAAAGGTCTCCCAAAGTAACCCTGAAAAGATGGTGCCCTGTGGTGGGATAATAAAAAGGTTGAGAGGAAAGTTGAGGTGAATATTGGAAGAGTCACAGGTGATTGGAAAATGACCACATGCATAAGATTCAATCTGTCTAGGTGATATCACACAATGAGAAGTGGCAGATTCTGACTATAAGAAGTTAAAAGTAAAAATGAAGAGTGTGGAGACCATGTGCTTTTGGTGCTCACTATTTATTACTTCTAAGCTGAAGCTGTGCACGAGGAAGAACAGATAAAGCTTTATCTCCCCAATGTATTTTCTCTGACTTCTCTCTCATTTGGGCATAAAATTCAAACTTCAAGGAGTGCTAGATTATAGAGACTGTACTATAGAATTTTCAATTTCACTCCCATTCCTTGCTTCTGATACATAACATATTGGAAAGACAGATTTTGCTCTTCTTGCAAAAAAACATTGATTACCTGACCAGGGAGTTGTATAATGAAGTACAATAAATGCAACTTGTGCCTCAGGGTTCTGCGAGGAGTAGCTGCTCGGGGCTTGGCAACAATCTTGCTTACCCCTCTGGGCAGTAATTTCAGGCTAACAAGAACAGACTCCTATTAAAATTAATTTGGTGAGAACCATAACTGTACTCTTAATGTTCTTCGCCACATAAAGTGTTACACTAGAAAACTTAAATTATATAACTGCCAGTCACTGTTAATGATTGTATAAGTGGAATTTTTTTTTAGAACGTTATACCTTGTTTACAGTCTTTAAAACTAAACTGAAATTTTGGGTTACAAATGTAATTTATCCTGTGACTGTGTTTGCAACCCGCAATATTCGCAAATTGACGTAATGTTTCTCATTGAAATGAAGACAAATGCAATTAATCTGTTGCAAGTTATGTTTATGTTATTGTTATGTGTTTAGTTAAAATGAAAATTGTGGGATGGGCAACTTGAATGATTGAGGTAGACCTCAATTTTTCATCAGTGATACTTCACATATTGGACCACACAACACGTGCCGGTCCCCAAATTCTTGTAAACCCTCAAAATTTGTTGATAAACGCTGATAAACCTCCAATATATATATTTCCACGAAGAAGGGTTTGCAAAGAAAACAAGAAGAAGAAAAAAAACGTGAATAAAAAGTGAAAAAGTGAGTTATCAGATGCCAAGCCGCGTGTATGCGGGCTTCATTGTAGTAGAGGAAGCATGTTTACAATGCTCAACCCCATTTTTTTTTTTTTAAGGGTGTATTCAGTCCAGAAAAGTCCTTTAGTCCGCTTGTTTGGTCCTGACCAAAAGCTGACTTTTATTTTTTTTTCTTTTGGTGCGGGTCATATTCACACTGTGCTTTTTGCAAGTGGACTATATTGCGCAATCACGTCGACCCACGTGACGATCTGTGCTCCCATTGGACAAAAATGACGACGGCTGAACGCATTACGAAACCAGGAAATAGAGGACAATATGAAATTCCAACGTGCTGCGTTACTGCTCTGTATATTTGTGGCGTTATTAGAAGCAAGATATTTGCGAGCATCAATGGAAGCTTATTCAAAAGAGTTTCCGCGACGCTGTTTCTAATTTTGGAACGGCGTCGTCGATTGCGTGCAATAACCGGAGGAGACGTTGCGCTTTGCGTGCCCCGCCCCCACCACAACACGACGACAGCAGCGTGAGAAGACGCATGATTATGAATTAATTTAGCTCAATAATCATTGTCGGGCAATATTTCCCCCCGCGATGCTTGGCTACGGTGGCTTGTTAAGCCCCAAAAGGCACATATGTCCTGCACTTGGAGTGGATCAGCCGTGGTTTGTATTCAGACTGCGAAGTGAACCGCACCAAGTGCGTTTGGGCGACCTGAGACTGCCTCAAAAGTGGGTCTCGGTCCGCACCAGGATTCGTTTGTGTGTATTCAGACCTGCACAAAAGGTCCGAGTCAGCATGGGAAACGAACTCTAGTCCGTTTAAAGCAGACCAAACAGTGCAGGTCTGAATACACCCTTAATTATTATTATTAATCTAGGTGCCACTCAGAGATTGGTCAGGCCGCCAGTTGCCTATCCCTGTTGTAGAATACAAGAAATTATGAAAACCCACTTTTCATTGAAGACATACAACTGTGCGAGTGTGCGATACGTAGCAAATCACTGTGCAATGTCTTGGAGTTTTTACATTCACCATGGTTGGAGCTTGCCCATAAACATAGCTGGAATATGTTTCAATTTAAAGTTTGAGGTTTAGTTTAGGAAAAAGTACGTTTCCAATTAAATAAAATATAGCATGCCTTGGCACGCCACGCAACTCCTGTTGATAGTTGACGGATAAATAAAACACTTGACATTCTTTCAACTCGGATGATGACAGCTAAAGGAATGAATAAGTAAAACACAGCACATCAATGCAACATAGAAGCATAAAAACAAACATACATCGTGCATAAATACAGTCCATACCAAGTTGAAGTGTTAGGGCTGTATTTAAAATCCTAACTGCCTGGAGATAGAAACTATGCCTGAGGCGAGAGGTCTGAGCCGAGCCCTATTGCTTTGCAGCCGCCTTCCTGATACGAAGTACCTAAAAAGATTGTTTACTGGATGGCTAATATCCGCGAAAGATATTGAGAGCTTTCCTCCTGCAGCGGGTGAAGTATTGTGGATTTTCACACTTTAATGAGTCAGTGCTTATTTGACAACTACACAATATTATATGGCTCAATAATTTTATAGCTGACCATAAGCACATTTCGACAGTTATTTGGCTAAAATGCAAATGTCAGATGGGTTAATGGTGATTATGAAATGTCTAACTCAGGCTACCACTTAAGCGTGTACATTATAATGACATTTTAAAAGTACTTAACTTAAAAGTTGTGTGTCCATGAAAGGAAGCCTACCAATTTAATCTGGTATCTCCGAAAAAAAATTAAAATGTGCAGCTTCAATTATGTAAGAAGCATCTGTTCAGTGTGAAATTTGCTGAGGTTACTTAGCAAAAAATATCAAGTGTTCAATATGTATATTATGACCGAGATTGGTTTGAGAGTACTGTGAAGTTCTTGGATAATCTCTCTACACTATTGTGCCCTGTGGACGCACAAATTGTTGAAGCACCAAATGAGCCAATGTAAGATTGAGGTCAAATAGCCTTCTCATAATGTCTGCATTAATTCGTCTCAATGATTAACAGTAGACATTCGTGTTTAAAAGGATTGGGAATTCATTCATTTTGCGCTAACATAATTATCCGACCCCTCACACCTGCTGGAACACAGAAACCTGTGTGATCCCTGATCATCAGCTCAGTCTTTAATTGCGCATCGCTGACCTTTCTGCCCAGCTGCTCAGTCCGCATGCAGGTATCCTCAGGATAATACAAGTGTCACGAACAGGGATGGCTGCACACGATCCTTTGAAGGAATCATTTGTGTTGCCTTTCCTCACCGCGCAATGCCTTATATGAGCATTTGGTGGATGATGAGATTTATTTATTCTCAGTCGTTGCACTGAGTAAGCTTCAGAACACACAAAGGGTTATATTAAACAGCCGCTAGTGCTTTGTCCCTGCCATGATGCATTGCCTTTTTGTTTTGCCCTGTCTCTTCACTTCCGCCATGAGCTGATTAAGTCTCTATAACAGCCTGGAAACACCACAGGGTGTTGCATTGTTTTTCAGGGAAGAATGTCCCAGTGAGTAGAGCAGTGAGTCTGAAAGCAGCAGACTGTCATTGTTTATTACTCAGCCAGCTAAAAATATAGAGCATGTGAATGTAGACTCACATTTTGGCTGACACATTTTTTTTTTCTTTTTGTAATTTGCATGTATTAAAAAAAATATGTGTTTATTTGAATGATATCCGTGTTGTATCCACAAATTAATGTAACTTTAAGAAAATAGGTCTTGTGTTTGCACTTCTTCTTACAATTATGTTACTAATTCTGTGCCAGGACATTATCCGGACTTTCTTTCCGGTTCAGTAAAAAATAATTTTCAGCTTAGTTTTTTTGTTAAAGTGAACTGAATTATTGATTCTCAGAATCCTCACCACAGTATACAATTGTATACTATACCCTGCAGTTTATCCTAGAAAAGACATTTTTTGCCAGTGTAGTGTAGTTTTAACTGGCATTAAAGGATATTCCACTTCTTTTAAAAGAATTTTCAAATTAATCCTAAACCCATGTGGTTGTATCAGCTGTAAAGGGATGTTGGGATCTGGGGGGGATTAATAAAAGAAATAGTGGAGGATTTATGTTCAAATCAAAGTATTTCAATGGAATTAATACCTAAGATGGCCATTTGTTATCGCTAAACAATCTAAACATTTCTTGATGCCGTTTTTATAGAGATCAATAACCATTTGCGTCAACATGTATTAGTCAAGAACAGAATTAGTTGAATAAAAGAGCAAAAATTGTGTATTAAAAGGACGTACAGTATCTGAGTACAGCAATGATGATGTAATGCTCTATTGGGATAGAAATATGAATGTATCAAGAGCAATCCTCTGTGGTGCAACTCAATTAATGTTTATCGTCATTTCAACTGGTTAGGAAACCAAGAGTTCATCTGAAGTACAGAATCTACTCAATAAGTGTTCTTAAAATGACATACAGTACTATCACTATTTCGGTATTTAAAATATTTTCTTGTTCCTCTGAGTTTGAGGGGGCCTAACAAAAAAATAATAATAATAATTGAGAAGCACTGCAAATGTAAAGGGATTCAGTTTATACCGTGATATGCATTTTAGGCAATATTGTCCTCCGTATCGCCTATCATAAATATATTTTTTTGTTTTAATAATCTTACACAAATAAGCAGTGATGCATCTATTTCAGGTGCCACCTATTTCCGCCCCCAGTGGATGACAGTGATTAAAAGAGGAGAGTTGGGGCCACCATTTTAGGAAATTACTAAGGATTGTTCCTTTGTGTCAGACTACAATGTGATTGATGTTGCTGCAGAAACCTTGTGCTATTTCTAGCGCTGCTATTCTGTAATCTTTAATGATTATGGCATAAACTTTGGAGGGAAACAGTGATGGACTTTCCTCATAAGCTCCACACAGTTATTTCCTAACAGTACAAGAGCTGCTACTATTCTTTTTCTTGCAGAATCCCTCTCTGATCAATTATGTTTTCAAACTTTAAATCTCCCTTCACTTCTGTGTAACAGTTCTTTTGCTCTGGTATTTCCTTCACTCACATTTCTTGTCATTAAGATACATACAATGTATAGCACACATTCCGGTGAGGTGTTGGAAAGATCAGAGGCGTACTCGAACAAAAAGTGTGTCTGAGTCCTGTCTTGAAAAACTCCTCAATCAGGCTTGTCAGATGAAAGAAAAGACGATAAATCCATGAAGATGAGAAGGAAGTTGGCCAACAAGTCATAAGGGCAAAACAGAACAAAATAGACCTTTACATTATTCTCATTATAGTCTACTGTGTATTTGGTCTATTTTTCCCTTTGTGGTAGTTTATATATTTTTTTAATATTCCCCCCTACAATTTATGGTTCATTTTCTGTTGCGTCTTTCATTTGATTACATTCTCTATGGTTGCTGCAAAGCTATTATGTTGAATCACCTATGAGAAGTGATGGGTTTTACTTCATTACATTGTGCAAGTGTGTGCCGCTTCGCTCAAGAAAAATGGCATGACTCGTCCTCGTGGGCTCTGTCAATAACCATTAAGGATCTTCTCTCATTAGACCAAACCTCATAGCCCCTGGGGCCTGGGAATAGCCCTGCCGCCGCATATGATTGAATACACATAGATGGAATCCCAACTGTTTGAAAATGCAAATTGAAGCCTGCATTTTTCCTTGTGGGTGATTGCCACTAGTGCTGTATTATGCACAACCTTGTTATCATTCAACCTATATTAGCTTAATCAACCTCAAATAACCTCCCCGGTCTACAGTGGATATAGTATACAGTAAAAAAGTCTACATAGCCCTTTTCATGATAGGTTTTGTGATTAAAAAAAAAAAGAAGAAGAAAAAGCATTTTGTAACATTTTCCACCATTAAATGGTGGTTATAACTTTTGTTAGTCATTTAAAAAATATATATATATTTCATATATTTTTGTGCAACTTATTTTGAACTGTTCATATTCTGTCCATTTTGTCAAAGGCTCCATTTCTAGCTAAAGAAAAACAGCCCCAAAGCATGATGCTGCCAGCATCATGTTTTCACTATTGGTACTCTTTAACTTGTGATGAGCTGTTTTGTTTTTGCGCCGAAAAAACCTTTTGGAATTACAACCAAAATGATCAGCTTTGATTTCATCAGACCCGAATAGAATCTCCCAAACATGTGTGAAAATGTGTTACGGTCCAATGAAACCGAGGTTGAAGGTTTTTGGCCAAGATAACAAAACTTTAGTCTTCTGCTAGACAAAACAAACAAAATAATTGCAGGGTGAGTTGAACTTTATTTGGAGTTAATCAAAGCATATGTGTGCTGACCCCATTTAACAAGAGTTTGGATAGCCACATCCTTGCTCTAGCAGAATGTGCAGACTTAGGTAACAACATTATTTCATTTTTTTTTAATACAATTGAATTGTACAGTGTATGGGTCACATCGTGGAAAACATCCTGAAAAGATTGATCTTTGACAGTGGATGTACTTATGCTGTCTCATGGCCAGTGTGTCAGATCTCCTTACCTAATCTCACCCCATCCTCAGGCCACGGTCACACCAAGGGGAAGAGGCAATGATCGGTCCTGATCAATAATACATTGACTGCATTAATGCTTATGAATAAGTCATGGAATCTGAGAACCCAGGTGACAGGAATGACACACCCATTTGCACGGACAGCCAAATGAGCTTTTATTGTCGGGCTTGGAAGATAAATGAACGTGAAGAAAATGAGAGAAAAGCAAAGGCTTTGACTTTGCACTCCAATGTATCAAGCGTTGGCTGACATTTTGTTGCATGTCAAGGCTTCTCTCTGTTCTTTTTCTGTCACCCACCCTGTTTCTCTCAAGGCCCCTTTTCCCTGTGGGTGCAATGAATAAGTTATTAGTTACATCTGTGACCTCACTCTTACTAAAGACTGGCTTTATATAACAACTCAATTTGGTAGAGCCCCTGCTTTTATACTATCATATATGTAGTTGTCAGATGTGGGTATTCTGTAAATATTTACAGAAGGTTTGTCATTTGTCAATGATGGATGCCCATTTTGTTCATGATTAACGGTTGATGGGGAAACTTTGAAAAATTGACAAACTTTCACTTCTTTGTTTGCGGGCGCGACACTCTTTTTCTCCTTCAGTAAACAAGTAAATACACTTACCAGGTATGCTAACTTCCTCACACATCATTATACAAGCCTTCTCTCTTATTGCTCTGTCCCAATACTGATAGCTGGCCGTGTTGTCGAGCTCAGATGATGATAAGAATGTTTTCTTCCTGTTTTAGATTTGTCGTAACTACTACTACTTTATGCGAGCATTAGTTTCGTGCTCATTATAGTTTATTTAACATGAGGCAAGTTGTTGCACAGCTAAGGGTCCTTCGTGCACCATGTAAAGTCAGGCAGGTTATTAAACAGCTAAGGGTGCTATAAAGGGGAATTATTGAGCGGAGGTATTCGCGGCAGCTATGGCCATTTACACATACTACCGGTGTATGTGGTGACATTAGTGAGGAAGAGAACAGTAACAACAATGTAAAGCGGACTGAATGAGTGTTGAAGCTTTGTAAACTGAAGTTGAGCTATCATTAAAGCTGCATTCTTCCTTCTACTGTGTTCAGTCGTAGTTTTTGACTTGAGTGCTCATGTGGATGAGATGCTCCAGCGAAGCACCCCGTTGATGGACTGTGCCTATGAAATGTACTGTCCTAAAATAGCAGCTGTAATTTAGCGACGACGGAAGCCAGGTTAAAAATAGTTTTTGACGGATTGATGTATTGACGATTACAGATTGATTCGGTTTGAAATAACTGACGATGACGGATAGGCTGATAGAGTTCGTCTTGAAATAATTAACGATTTATGAATGACGGACACTCAAAACTAAGTGATATGCCACCGCCCACCTCTGGTACTTGTGTGTAAACATATAAAATATGTGCCAACATTTTACCCCTGAATGCCATCTCAGATAGGACAAGACTCCACTGAACATTTTTTTCGTGCGTGTGTGTGCTGCCATCAACAAAGACTGAGCCTGTGTGATGTAGAGCCAATTTGAATCCTCAGTAACATTAGTGTGGTCGATGAAAGGTACACATGGTACTGTTGCCAAGAATTTTGAATGGGACCAGCACTATTGAATAATTAATCCACTGAATATACACTGAAGTGAGATGGGAGAAACTACAGCAACTGCTGTATGTGGGTGTATTCACGATGTCATCAGTTCTCTTGGCTGCCTTGCTTGTAGCATTGCCAAGATATGTTTGTGTGCTTGCGGCATACTGCATTGTTTTTAAAATACAAGAGTATTACAAAAGCATTTTGGAGAAATATAGTTAGTTCTGGCTGATGAGATACCCTGTGGTGAGTTTTGAGTGCTATCTCCCCAGGAAGTGCAGGAGGGGAGAGAAATCAGCTCTTGGTTTCGACGAACACGAATATCCAGGGAGCAGAGCTCAAAATGATCATTGGCTTCTATCAGAGATGTTTCTTTTCCCTTCCCCTCAAAGCTCCCGCTGCTCCCTGCATGGGTTTTCAAAAAAAAAAGAAAAGAAAGTGGTGCGGTGGAGGTATAACAGTGTTGAGCTGCTTCATGAAGACAGCGGCTGTGAATGATGGAAATGTGTCCTTGGTGGAGAGATGGGAGGTGAGGTCAGATAACACAATCATGTGGGCCACGCAACACAAAAGAAGCAGGTTTCTGTGGACTCCATCAATTTGTTGCTTGAAAGGAAACCATTCCTCAAACGCGTATTAATTTCTCGCACAATGGCTTACAAAATTAAAGATGTGCTCATGAACGGATTTTTGGCAATCGTAGCATTAATCTCTGCCAGTTCTGCTAGTCATAAACGTTTGCATCTGCACGCTTTCAGTTAACAACATTAAAGGCTGGGCAATAAAAAAAATAAAAAAAAATCGCAAGAGCTGTGTCTCATCTTAAGTGCATCCAATTATCAAGTATGAGACATTTCACAGTTTATAGTCTGGAGACTCAACATATCAAAGAGTCAGTACAGAAATTCCAGCAGTCGTCAGCCAAATTATGTATTACAAGGTCACATATTATACTGAGACAACATACTTATAAAGTCTTGGGTTTGCACAACTCGAGTAAAGTGGCCCTATTTCACTCCACACCTCCTCTGCACACACAGAAACCTTAAACATGATGAGGAGCTCCTAATGGCTCCTGATGAGCCTCCTCTGTCATCACTGGTCTTTCTCTGGATGTGTGTGCGTGCGTGTGAACGGGTCTATGATGTAACTGTGGGCACAGTAAAGGAGGAGAAGCGCTTGTCGTCACATTTACCATTTGATCATCACGTTCATACATTTTTCATCAGGCCAGAAATGACTATGTTAGCACGCTAGAGGGAATAATAATTTAGCCCAAAGCAAGGATGTGGGCGTAAGTTAGTCAAATGTGCTGATGATGCCTTTGCTTTAATCAAATATTAAACTCACTTTGCATTGGTGTGTTGTTAATGCTTAGTGGCCGTGCACAAATCAGCGTGTATATCTGCAGGTAATCATTTAAGTGTGAAGCTTGTTAAACAATGTATTTCAAAACTCAGTTTTCAGCCACACTATACCCATAATCATTATGTTTTTCTTCCACCATGCGATTGTCATGTTTGTCACATAATGATGCAAATATTCAAATTGCTTTTGAGTGAAACACTTTCATTGATTTTATCGACTGCTGTGTATGTGTCATGGCTGTCGTCAGGCAGGGTCCTCACATTGCCAAAGTCATCACTTTTCTGGAAACCAAAAACAAATCATCACGTCATCAAAGCCTTGCATTTTCAAAACTTCAGATTGGTCAATTTGTAAAATGAACAGGCCCTGTTGGAACTGACCAATAAAATCTATCTAAAAATTGGGAAACTGACCAAATTAAAACACTCCACAGAGACTCGCATGCTTCAACAAGGATTCAGTAATGTGCAATTAGAGCACTTTATGATGTGTGGACTGTCTCCAGTGAAATTGAATCTATCAACCAGCCCTGATTGCTACAGGTCCAAGCAATTTAGCTTTCGCTTTGTCTCCATCACCGCAAAGCTGCTGATAGAAAACCGGCCCAGTGGATGATTTTCTGCTTGAAGTGTTGATTGATTGAAGCTGATTACATCTCACAAAGGTTTATTATTTTTCATAATGTGTGTGCGATAGAGGATATGTGTTGTATAAAAAAAAATGTATGTGTTGTGATTTATTGTTTTTGTGCTGCTTTCAGGCTACCAGTGCCAAGGGCAGACCCGGTGGACCCACAGGACTTTGAAGAGAGTAATTCCAGACCTTCCATGGACCACGCCCCATGAAAGTAGCCTTACTGTTGATTAACTTGGGCTTCAACACATTTTTAGCCTCGTTGTTCTCCTCAAATGGCAGTGAAGTGACCTTGAAGTCACTGGTAACCGCTCAAGGGGGTTGTATCATCATTTCCCCTCTCAAAAATTAGAATTTTTCTCAACCATTAACTTGGCTTAATGGAAACACTGCAGCTCTCTGTAATCGATTACAATCTGGCCCAATTTCCACTGCCAGTTGGATGCAGGACTCGCTAGTGTGCCTGCGGACTCAGAGAGGGAGATTGGGTATGTTAAGCTCAGAAAATGTCAGAATTTTCCATTTAGTATTTCTTCTTCTTCTTCAAACAACGCGTTACATTCCTTTCCTCCGTGACCGGGCGGGTGTCACATGACTACTAATGCTCAAAAAGTGTTTCCATTACACTTTTGCGAAATACTTCTTTTTCGATACGTCTCATAAATCACCTCATGAGGGCGCAAAAACTTTTTTGCGATATTTGAGTTTTTTCTCAAATCCAGTGTTTCCATTACCAGCTTACTTTTGCAAAACATGACTTTTGCGCAAAACTGAGGGTAATGGAAACGCACCAAGAGACTGCAAGCTGTCATAAAAGCCAGAGGTGGTGCAACTAAATATTAGTGATGTGTTTTGATTGTTTTTTCTTTGTCTGTTCTTCATGATTTCATTTTTTTTTCCTTCAAATTGGAGTGATTCCACATTTATTTCTCTGCACTTGCATTCCCTGCATTTACTGACCAGCACAATGTTTTTTCTTCATTTCTTTTAGTGTTTCTGAAAGCCAAGATGTTGCACTTTGGAATGACCTTACGACTGTTTCATGCTTTTTATCTGAGTTTGATCTACAGAATAAAACGTCTGAGTGAACGCTCGTCCAAGACTGGTGATTCCAAACTTTTTGCTAGGGGTTGTAATGAAACATACACAGCCTGTGACAAATTGCCATCATGGTAAATTTATATATTTCCACCTTGACCCATTCAAGCACGGCTGTCATTCACGATGCACCACAGCAGATTTTTAATGTGATAATTTTTTATGTCATAAATTCTATGTGTGGATCATACGTGACAACATGAGAACACTCCCGGAGCGCTGTACTCAAGATGCTGCAACATTATTAAATAAATTAATAAATAAATAAATGATAGGGTCTTAATTCTTGATCACATCCTGTTGTTTATATTTGTCTAATTTAGTATTGAAACTATAAATAAACACATTTAGATATGAAGGATGACATCTGTATTTTCTTTTTACAAAGTCATTTGTTACTGGAAAAGGCGAACAAGACTATAATATATGAAAAGTGTGCAAGCGGATGTGGTGCTGCATCTACAGTGTAGTTCTAGTTTGACATTATCAAAATTCAAAGCAGCAAAGTCTCCAAATAGGAGTGGGAATAGGATGTACTGGAACAAAGGGTGGTGGTGGTGATGGAGTCTGAAAGCTCTCTAGATTATCTGCCTCACTACAGATGCATTGAAATGCTGACGCCTTATGTCTACCAACGCAAACGAACCGCAACCTAGGAGTTCTGTCTCGTTTCATCGACTCTGATTCACAATCGTACCTCCTCTTCACCTGAAATGGTTCACCGGCACAAGAATGCGTACTCGGCATTCATGTCACCATCACTCACGTCACAATCCATGTCAGTTTGGATTGAGGTACAAAAATGAGGAAAAGTGTTTAAAATATTATTAGCTTCCTTTACACAAGTAACATGATTTCATCAACTATCGTGTGAGTAATCAATTCTTAGTACGAATGGTTGTTGCAACCGTTTATTTGATTCAATGATTGATGGGAGTTCTGGCAATTGTGTTGAAGTGATTGTTGATTTATCGTGCTGAATTGAAAAATGCACAGCATAACTGCAGTCAGCTTTTCATTCAGCCTTAAATAAGTTTATCGCCTAAACAAGTACAATAGGATGTTAATTAGGGATAGGTACCCACCTCTGGCTACGCAGGCTGCTAGCCTGTTAGCAACTTTTCATTGAAAACTAATGGGGGAAGCTCCGATTTGGACCATTTCAACCATTTGGAAAGTTCATGTTTTTTATTTAATATATTTTAAACGTACATATCGTGTCGTTACTGACTGCCCCCTCTGCCAGGACACTACAGTTAAGCTTATTTACGTGCTTAATAGTTGACTGAATGTGTGCACGTTACCGGGAGTCGAACTGAGGAGGGACACCGGGATGCGAAGGAAGAGACTGGTAGGATCTTTCTTCACTGAGGGGGTCAATTGGGGCTAGAAGCATGTTCTTAAATGACCGTCACTCCATTATGGTTGCACGTACGTCCGTGTGTTAAAAGAAATGTTCAATTTTAGTCTTCTTTTTTTTTTTTCTGTTTGGAAATTGGGAAGAGTGAATGGAGGTTTCCAAGCGGACACTTCCGTCTTCTCAAGCTTTGCAATAGTGTGTTTTTTGTTTTGTTTTGTTTTTTGCCTATAAACTCCATTAGGACTGTTAAAAATTACACAGATGCAATATGCAGAAGGTTTAGATCAACAGTCATTGGAGTGATACACGTTGAAACTTTGTTTTATTAATGGAATCGATTGGATTACAAACATGTTCGATGGTGTCTGGACTCCAGACGGCACTCACACATCCTCTGAGGTAGGACTGCTCAGCCCAAAACACAAATATTATTGCGTCTTCTGCTCGACTATGTGCTCTTGTAGGGTCAAATTATGGTGTACAGTTGTACCTCCCTACTTCGCGGTGCACTTATTGCGGATCCACTCTATCGCGTATTATTATCCTCCCATTTTCAATAGTGAGTACCCTGGAAATTCTTTATTTATGCTATTTTTGTCCTTTGTAATATTTGCGTAAACATCTCTTTCATTCAACACAATCCATTACACTTTTAATCAAAGTATACAATCCATCCATCCATCCATCTGCTACCACTTATCCGGATGGGGTCGCGGGGGCAGCAGTATTTGGTAAATTAAGAAACGTGTATCATGATAAGTTTAAAAAAATAAAAATAAAATCTTGACATTTTACTTCTTTTTTTTTTTTTTTTTTAATTCTTCTTAGCAAGTCAGTGTCCCATCAGTGGTGAGCTATTTTTAGAACAGATTCCAGTTAACTCGTACACAATGCATGTCTTTCAATCGTCCCAATTGAAGAGAAGCAGTGAAGCAAGGCAAGTGTGCACTCAAAAACAATTTAATTTCACACACATAACATGAAGAAAAAAAAGGCCCCAAGTCAAAGTAGCAAACACTAAATTCACAGGGACACGGCAACAGGAAGTACAAGCAGAAGCAATGATTCGACAATGCCGTGCGGGGCTGAGTAGAACAGCTGGCCAAAAAAAATTGAATGAGACAGACATGAAACAAAACACAAACAAACATGACATAAGATGAAACACAAGTAAATATGGTCTAGACCAAATCACAAATGACAGTATTGTTAAAATAAAATCCAAACAAAAGCCATCCCTAATGTTAATGTGTGAAATTTGCTGGCTGACTTCCATGTTATTTTAGTATGAATATATTGCAACTAAGCACTCTCCACGCATTTTTGTACTTAACAGTGAAACATTTGTTATGCACCTGTAAAGAGACATTTACTAAACATGTGAGGGCAGGAAAGTGTCATAGTTATTGCTAAGTAGTGCATGTGTCTTAGTGAGTTGACGTCTTGTGTGCTCTCGACTCATACAATGCAAGATGATTGATTGAACTCCTACTTTTGTTTGACGTGTGGCTGCGATTTTTGCTGTCTTCCAAAGGGACATTCAACTTTGAAGTGCACTGTTCCAGTGTTCCTTTTCTAGACCAACTCACATTAAACCCTGAAAGAAGACCCGCAGGTTCTGTTCTTATGGCTGTTACATAACTCAAATTTGTATGCAAGTAAACCTCCTGTGTAGTTATCACTTATAATAATGCAGTAGTGAAGTCGCTATTTGTGTGAAAAACACTTTTAGGCCATAAAAACTAAACACAGTAAGAAACTGAGCATGCCTTATTGCGTTGTGTGGTGACATTCCTCCACCGTCCGTTTTAGTATGAGCGCTTTTTTTTTTTTTTTTTTTTTACAATATTGTGACCTTTTTTTGTAACGCCAATGTCCCCCACAATATTGTGATAATTATCGTATCGTGACCTTCACATCGTTATAATATCATCGCGATGTTTGGATATTGTTACATCAGTCATAACAAACCTGTCATTAAGGGAGAACCCCCTTAACTCATTCACTGTCAGACATTTTAGAAAATTTCAAAATTTTCAATAGCCACGCGATAATACGTTCAATAATTATATACAAGCCGAATCTACCAAATGACAGAATAGAATAGAATATTTTTTGCCTCGTCCCTTTCTTTTATAATTGACAGTAGAAAAATGTAGGTTTGCCAAAATACAGCATTACTCCCAACTGTGTTTAATTTGTATAAAATGGGGCAATGATGTCATCTACCGGTGGTTGGGCATCAGTAAAATTGTTTCCAAGTTTGACACTTACAGTGGAGCAAAATTAGATTCTCCCCCATTATCCCCACTCTAAAAAATATATAATTGACAAGTATACTTGTCAAATGCAGTGAATTTAACTTGATTAAGTCAGTGTTGATATTCCCCATAATTGTCAGCACGGCTGTGGATGAAATGATTTGGTTCATGTGAGAAAAGAGCAACATCAAGTGACTCATCCTTTTGCTTATGTCGCCGAGTCCACCGCCATCAAAGAAACAATGACAAACCTGAGGAGGGGAGACAACAATCTGCCTCTTGTCTAGGGAGGAAATGGAGAGGAGAAGATGTCTGATCTCGTTTAACCTGGGAGACCACAGGGTTTCCTTTTTTCCCACACCCAATTACATCAGCTCTTCCAGGTTCAATTCACAATAGGGATGGACGCACACACAAATAAAAACAACCCCAGGACTTCTGCATCCCGCTGGGGTGGGGGTTGTATTGACACAAATTAATTGGTTCATGGATTGTGGGATTCAATTAGCTACGTGACAGGCTTACTAGTAATGGTGTCGCTTTGATTGTTCTGTTTAAAAATACATTTGAACACGACGCATTTGCATTGATGGAAAGCCCCCCGCCAGACCACTGTGATATGCAGTAATGATGCGGTTCATTACTAGCATGTAGAAACTGGCAGAAATTGGAGATTTTTCTCAACTAACACATTACCCAAGGATTCACATGTGCGTTGCATATGTGTCTGTGTGTGTGTGCTTCTTAGGTATTTGTGTAGCTGTGCATAAGCCTGTGAAAAATGACAGACCCACACCTCCGCCCATGCTCAGATTGCATGTTCTTGTTTCATTCAAGAGATTAGTTACTTTAAATTTAACCACAGACTGGAACCAAACATTGTATTTACACTACTCAATAGTTGACTCTTAAGAATGGTGAGCTGACCTCCGATCAAAAGTGAAATATCCAGTTTTCTGAACAACATGAATGTCATTCTTTTCAAATGTAATCTAGGTCACGTTGGTGTATTTTCCTTGATATGAGACATATATATATATATATATATATATATATATATATATATTGTTTTGTAAAGCAAATCTGCAGTTTAAACAATTATGTCACTATTAATTTTATTTCTACCAGTGTGACATTTGTCAAAATTGTCTATGGGGTATATGCCACAGACTTCCGACACATCTACGCTGATTCCGGTTACTGTTTGCGTCATATAGGCCGTGACAAGGTGACAAACTACAGTGACGTGTAAATCACATGTCACTTTCGCCAGAAGTGCGTCGGATTTAGCCTGAGGGGCACAAGGGTGGAAGTGCAAGTATTGGGACAAGGCCTATATGACCCAAACAGTAACCGGAAACAGCACAGGTGTGTGACTTATGGAAGACTCGCTTGAGTCTTTAGAAAAGACGATTTGACATTCTGAAATTTTGCATGAAATCTGTGACTGTGAGATCGCACACTTTCTTCTTATCCTTTTTCATGCTCTCATTTGCTCATAATAGTTTTACAAATCTAAGTTTGGCGGCTTGTTCTGACGAAAAATAAACAAAACGGGACACCCTCAGTAACAGCCAGTGAAGACAAACATCTAAAATAATGGTACTGTATAAATGATGGAGCATTTTATCGTACAGTAGTACGATGACAGCACTATGACATATACTGTTATAGCGCACATCTTATTTTTAAGTTTTTGTTTTATGATTCAAATATATAAAAGTCATTGCTTTATTTTAAGTCCTCACTATAGCTCTGTCAATGTGTTGAAATGGAATGTTAAAGGTGCTATAATTATAGCATGTAAAGGGCATCGGGGTTATTTGCTAAATTTCTGTCAATGTTGGAACTCTTATTTTCCAACTTCCTCTTTGGGCGGAAGTTTATTTTTGAAGTCATGCGGAAAGGGATAATGACAAATCCAACTTACGATACTTAGCCCGGTTGAAAGTGGCAACAAGGTAAAGAATTGATCACTAAATAGATTGTTTGTGTTTACCTTTTGAGTTTAATTAGCCTGACATTATCTGTCTAGAGGAAATGTGACCATGTCTGATTGACGGCGTCTGGCGTCATGTTTGTTTTATTTTCTGGCTCTTAAAATGTAAGCGGTTTGTGTATGAGACAAAGGAAAGGAGAATTAAAAAGAAACTTTAGACTACCAGTAAAGTTTCATTATTTCAACTGACGCTACATAGCAAATAGATTTTTATTTCTTGTACTGAAATAGTTGCTCTCTGGAGGAAAGCCCATCCGTGTGAAATTTAGCAACAATAGTAAAACTGCCTGTTTCTGAGTCTCTGAGTGAGTGAGCTATTCTGCATTGCTTTCCTACTGTTAAGTAACATTGAACATTGAGTTTACCTGCCCATGACTTGGTAATGGGGTAAAGAGGATGCAGGACTTCCGACTTCTGGGTTTCACACATCAGCTTTGTTTCCAATTCCGGTTTGCAACGTGTGAGCCGTGTCCCAGTACTTGTGCTTCCGCCTTTGTGCCACTTGGTTGCGCGTTCCCGGTGACGGGTGCAAGTGTGTCTGTCTCATTCCAGAGAGCTGAGACGCCCTGGGCAGGAGCCGCGGTTGGGGGACGCAGGGGTAGGGGTGCGAGTGTTGGAACGCAGCCAGCAGTGGTCGGAAACAGCGCTGATGTGTGAAACCTGGAAGTCGGAACTACGTGGCATCTACCATGCCAAAGGTTGGCTGAAGCTACAAAGCCACTTTAAAGCAATGGCCAGACTTCAAAGCCCAAAAGCCAAAAGGTGAGCAGAGCTGTACTGTTTTGTTGCATGTATTTGCTTAAATAATTTGTTTCTGATAAGCGGCCTACACAGTACTTGAAAAAGGCGTCAGGGTTTTCAGTTTGAAAAGGCATGACACGGTGTTTTTCAGTCAATGTTACGCTTTTTTACACCATAGTCAGAGGTAACAGTCCTCTATGGGAGCCTCATTGGCCGCAACAGGATGGGGGATGAAGTCCATAGTCCTCGAGACGATGAGATGTCTGATAGCCGAACTCGAAGAGCCACACTGATGTTAAAGGCACCACCTCAATGGAATCCGGAAAAAAATGTCATTGCCGTGGACTAAGGCATCACCCTTGGGCCTAGTACACAACCACCAATTATTTCCAACATTGTTTCAAACCCACTATGACAAGGGTGTAAAACAGTTCAAGAATGTATGTGTACAATGCACAATGACGCGATGCGTCGAAAAAAAAATACACAGGCTGGACACCGACTGAAGCAGGTTTACGTCCGTCGATCGGGGTGGTAAACAGACGGCCCTTCTCATTCCGTGTATCTTTGTGAGGCTTCGTGTCATAAAGCATTTGTCAAAAATGTGGAAGCACTCGGCAAAAGTTGGGCATCGTCGCAGACTGGAATCGATGATTGATGGAAGGGCCCACCCCTCAATGTCTTTTTCTATGACCTACCACCGACTCATTTGGTTCTTTATTTTTGAGGTTGATGATTTATTTTTTTTTCTCTAAAAATTGTCCTGATTTCCATTCTTTACCTCCAGAGTAGACCTGGGAAGTGTTGCTCATTCGTAATCCCCAGAAAAGGGGAACAATCTCTAGCAAAGGGGTGCCTAAATCCGGTCCTCGAGAGCACCTTTCCTTTCCATGTTTCTCTCCACCAACACATCTGATTCATGATCAAGATTGTTATCAGGCTTTCTGCAAGGCTTGCCGATTAGCTGATCATTGATTCAGCTGCATTGAAGGATGGAAAACAGGCTGGATAGGGTCTCTCGAGGACCGGACTTGGGCACCTCTGCTCTAACATTTATGACTTCATTTTAGCCTTAGGCAACTGATTGGCTACTAAGTCGAAGAATACATGGGAAAATAATTCGGGATGCAAACAGGGCCGGATTTAGACAGCCCCACAAGGGGGTGTATGCACAATATTAGGAGGGCAAACAGAAACGTTTGAGGTGTAAAATCCGCTCAAACCCCTTAAATGCATAGAAGACCATACTAATTATGCTGTCATCGTATCATCCATAAGATATATCTATCCTCTCGTTTGATCCATTTGATTTGTCTTGTTGTAGGCTATTGACATTTCCGAATGACATAAATGGTGGTCTTATGCTGTGTTTGAAGTCCGATTTATCCCAATCGGAGGGTCCCAGTTCCGTGATTGTTTTTCTGGTCAATGCAGTCATTCCAAATCACGCTGTGTTACGTGAACATACAGTATGTATTGTATTTACATTTGCCTCTAACGCTTTGAGGGCAGAATTGACACAATCCAATACACACAATCCAAATCTGTGCATAGTCTACTCGTTACTCGGTTCAAAGTAAGAGTGAGACAGAAAACAGAAACAAACAGGTTGACAGAAAAAGACTGAGTACCTAAATATTTTAGGTGACAGGTGGCGGAAGATAATCAAAAATAGTTTCTGAGCTCTGTTGACTGCAGTCAGGGGCAGATATAAGAAATTTGGGGCCCAAGTCAAAGGTAGGCATGGTGGGGCCCTTTGAAATGAGAAAACATATTAGGTTCGGCAAGACACATACGATACAAGAAACATTTTGCTGGCATTTTAGCAAAATAATTTTAACATCATTGATGTGTGTAAATAAGTAAAAACTGTATTAGCTATTAGTGTAGGTGGAAATTTATGGGGCCCCCTAGAAACTTGAGGCCCTCGGGAGCTGCTTAGTTTTGCCTAATGGTAAGTCTGCAGTATGTCTGTGCGTTCTGCTCTGCTTTGAGTGAGTGTCTATGCAAGCAAGTGAAGCGACTGGCTGGCAACGCCCTCCCGATGCATCAGTAGCTACTTAGAAGGAGGGACAAGAGCATCGCACAGAGAGGTTTCCAATGGAGCGCTCTGACAGGTTTACTTGGGATATATATTTTTTTAATTACCATTATGTTTGGAGGTGCAATTATGGCAGTTGTGGGGTTAGGAGGGGAATTGCACCTTTGCCTAATGCCTATATCTGGGCCCTGATGCAAATAAGTGATCTCTTCTGGGAGTGTGCTATGCACAGGATATGATCTATAACCACCTCCTGTGCTCGTTTGGAACTTACCCAGTCTAAAGTTCTGCATAGCGTCTTTTTTTTTTTTTTTTTTTTTTTTTTTTTTTTTTTTTTTAATTCCAGACTTTCACAAATATATCTGGAGGTTTTAAATAAATGTGACAAATGTCATGGCTGTCCCTGTAACCTTAATCAAATTGGTTACAATCTAGTTGATTTCTGGACCAGTTATTTTGGGACTGTACCCTGGGCAAATCTGCAGCCTTCCCCGTTGGTTGCTATATTTGGTATTCCAGACACCTCCCCTTGCATTAAATTCTACTCAAAAGGACATTATAGCCTTCACATCTTTGCTGGCAAGACATTGTTTACTATTAGAGTGGAAGTCTCCAAAGTATCTTACCATCTCTCTGTGGCTTAAGGACACCGTGTTCTCTTTGAAATTTAAGAAGACGCTTTCAGAGTTTCCACTGCTGGACTTTTTTTCACAAATTCTTTCTTTTCGGAACAGTGTTTCAGAAATAGGCTACTCTTTTTCCATATATACTCTGTTTTATATACAATATGTTATCAAGTAGGTGTATTGCTTTTTTTTTTGCTTTTTTTTTTTTTTTGCTTTTTTTAAGTCTTATTTAGTTGTATCTTAAGAGTGGTTCATGTGTTACAGTTCCAACTGTTAACATGTGACTTTAAAGCATTGCCTGTACAATTAATAGTTGCGTAATTATGACGGGTCTCAATTTAGAATTGATTGAAAACCAACCAAAGCATCCTAATCAGGTTTTGCTTTACATTTAATCTTTACTTTGTGTGCCAGATTTAAGTGGAGATTCACATGGTGGTTATGAAGAAAAAAAAATACATTTGTTCTATTTTGTTGTGTCCTTCCCCACATAAGCAGGCCGCTTGCTTGTTGGCAGAAGATGATGAAGATGTTGAGACTATACAACCCCCCCCCCCCCCCCCCCCCCCCCCCACCCGGAGCAAGGGGTGCCAAGACTGTTATTGACCGTTTCCCATCCAAGTTATGTTCTGTGGTCCTAAAGGGCTTCCCCCTCCTTGTCTATATTTGGTGAGTAGAACGCTGTTGAGAAACTGTCAGTCATACATTGCTTGCTGATAGGGTTTCTGTGATGGAGACTGTGGAGCATCCCTGACTGGCTCGACAGCTAGAATCAGTCAGGGTTGGCAGGTACAGACAGCAGCTTGGCTTATGAACAATGACTGGGTGGGGCTCAGGCAGCCAGAGAATCCATTTATCCCGACGACAGCCTCCATCACTCTTACATCCTCAGGTCAGCAAAGACTCTTAGGGGTCATCCTCTCTAACCTCTGTGGAGTATTTTCCCGTGTGACCATCCCACTTGGTATGAATTACAGAGGGGGAACAAAGAGGGGTGATGTGCGTGAGTGATGCATGATCGCAGTCTATAATGACTGTTGTGAGCTTGTCCCATGCAAGGTATTAGAAATAGGGGATCACAATGGTGTGGCTGCAGAGGGAAATAACTGCAATAGTTTGTTTCCTGGAGCTGATAATGGAACGTGCCTCTGAATCCTAATGAGCACCCCGTCTAGATAACACCTCCCGCTGTTGCTTGTGGGAGCTGAAGCACATTATACGCTCTCGCCGTCACATCTGTGATGAATTACCTTCACAACAAACAGAAATGTACAATGTAGAGAGGTGGGTGGAAAAGTAAAGTATTCTCAGTCAGGCTCCCTTCCCAATATCTTTGCCCAAAGCGACTTGGAAGCAAACAGAAGCTTTGTGTAAACACTGATATTAAAATGAAATCTTGCTTGGCACAAATGTGTCTACATGTGGATGACTCCCCCTCAAAAAGACGATTCAAAGTTCTTGTCTTCCTCCAGGGAAATAAATGACAGATTTGACATCGTCAACCTTGTCTGGTGCACTCGACGTTTCCCTACGTGCTCATGATGCAGCTTATCATTCACGCGGTGTACACAGTTTGTCCCTTTCTGTCTCCTTCCCAGCTTGTTCATTGCGTTTGCCACACAGGTTTGTGTGTGAGGCGGCAGTCGTGTTCTCTGACCTGGCCTGAGGAGAGGGAAAGGCGCATCTGTGTGGTCATGCCCCGACTCCGGGAGATTAAAAACATGGGCTCCTTGTGTGATAAAAGAGCTGATATTAGCAATTTTATCAGGAATGGACTCTTCCGTCAAGCTTGCACCGCTGGCCTTGCTAGACCGAACTGCATTAATATGATGAAAATGCTCTCCCCTGCATGCTTTGCCGAGTTAGCCGGTAGCGTTGCCATGACCTTTACATGACAGCAGTGCAACTCCCTTAATTATTCTGTTTGCTCCTTTATATTCATAGACAAGGTGATCAAATGTTTGCACTATGCATGGTTTGCAAATCCTTAGGGTAGAACTATTAAATGCTTTTTGTGGCACAAATAACGCCCCATTCATCATGTTCTCTTATAAGTCTCATTCTGCTTCTTAGGAAATGATCTTAAATCAATCAAAGAGCGCATGTGAAGGATAAACTGCTGAAATCAGTTGCTCATTTATTCAAAGACACCGTTGTGCTAATAATAACAGAATATGCTGTCACCGTAAATCATACAGACTGTGCTGGAGTTTATCAAAGTAGAAGTTTATCATTGCATGCGGGCCTTGACACTTCCTGTTATTATCAAGATGAATGGCCGAAATAAAGTGTGAATGTTAAGAGAGCTCAGTGCCATAACACTCATTAATAGCTCACAGCTCCGGATGTCATGCAAATATGCCCCCTAGGGACTGTGAGCGGCATAGGTCTGACTTCAGAGGGTTGATGTTTTGGATCTGTCTGGAAAAGTCAGTAACAGTAGCAGTGGCACACCTAACTTCATGTCTTAATGATCATCGTGACAGTGCTACTGTGAACTCTATTGTGGTACCTACTTGCAAAAGGTGAAAAACTGCAATAGAGAGAAATCATTTAATCATTTTATGATGAGAAGTGTCTCCTTTCCTACACACAACGGCATCACAGCAATTAACTACTGTAAAAATCAATTGAAAAACATTACTACACTGAGTGTAGTGGAGCGCCAATAGACAAACTGTCTCAACAAACACAATTGCTACCATCACCCTCCTTCACCACTGGGGATGGCAAAAATGAAAAGAGAGAAGATGACCAAAACATCATTAACTCATTGACTTCCAGCCATTTTCACTGAAGCAAACCCCTTCGCACTGGATTTTGACTGATTTTGCAAGGCCCACAGAATATTGTGTTATAGCTATAAAAACATGGAACCTATCAAAGAAAGATTAGCGTTTCTTCTTTCATCAGGAAAAAAAAATGCAATTAGAGCATTAGGATATAGCTATGTTTTATTATTATCCACAAATCCTTTTAGAACTGTGGGGAAATCAACTAGTTTGTAACATAGCCCTGGTTGATCTCTTATGCTCTGCTGCCATCTGCTGGCCGTTTTTTTAATTACTACCATTGCTCCACCCATTCTCTGCAGTTCAGAGGCTGTGTCAAAGCCTTCTGTCTACTCGAGTATATTTAAAAAAAAAAAATAATAAATAAATAAATAACACATACAAATATGTATACATGTGTTTTGGGACACTTAAAACATTTAAAATAGAACAAATTTATACGTTTTTGGGAGCAAATGAGTTAATGAATAAAGAGTGGAACGTCCAAGAAAAAAAAATCTGAACGCTCTTTTCAGTCACTTTCCCGTTAGTTTCTTTGTCATGTGCATGCTGGTTTTAAAAAGAATTTTCAAAAATCAAGTTGTAGAGCGATTTGCGTTTTCAGCGCAGATGACTGCATTTGTCTGTTAAAAATTACATTCCTTTGTTAGTGTTGTTTTTAGCATTAGCATTCCTAGTCCAACAACTGTGCAAATACTTTTACTGTTATTAGCTTTGAGTTTCATGACGGCCGATTATCTCGTACATTGTGGGTTGGAATTTAAAATGAAGACTTGTAAAATCACACAGTGCATGAGCTTAAGGCAAAGAGAACAATTGCATTCTTATTTCTCCAAGCTTAACCCCACAGCAAATCCTAAATCCCCTTAATAGACATTAAATCCTAAGTTCCTCCTAAGGCAGACTTTATAAATGTAGAGTAAAATTATGATGCAAAGTGCCGAAACCTGGTGATTTTAGTGGTCCCATCCTGAGAGACTTCAATTAATGAGGTAAAAGAAAAAGCAAGCACTTTGACAAAAGTAAGTTTGTTTTTCAAGCTTTACGTTGACACATAGTCATAAAATAGGGTACTGTGAGGCTTATTTGTTCTCCAAGGTACAACTTTTTGTCATGTAGGGTTCGCAGTTGAACCCCTCGGTCCAAATAAGTACCGTTTGTCATTACAAAAGGTACTTGAATGGTCCAAACTGGCAGAGGGATCATGTTTGTTACTGCTTGCCTACATTATGTGAAGGCTTTTCAAAAGAGCTCAACTTTGAACGGAATGCACTTTAAAGAAATTAATCTTAGATTAATTTTTAAAAATGCAAATCTTTGGTTTATCAAGATGTAGCCTACTTTTTCAATTATTTATATTTCTTTTTGTATTTCCCCTGAGATATCATGCAATATTACTGAATGTGTAAATAGGAGGATTAAATTCTAATTTTGTTGTGGGGTGAGAAGAGTTTTGGTTGCTTGCTTGGAGTATCTGTCTGCGCTGACTACATTTCATTACAGCAGCAAAGCATTCACAGACACCTCTAATTGACACAATCTGCTGACAGCCTATTATATTAGTGCTGTAGTGTATTTGCCCTCCCACTAACCTCGTGTCTTCAGCCATCACAACAAACCCCAATGGACATCCCGCGCTATCCCTCGCCTGCTGGACTAGTCAGACGCACGTTCGTTTCTGGGTGACCCGTGAAAGTTTGGAGGCTGGATGCTCATGACAACAATTGGGCTGTTTTTGTACTGATTTTGTCCCTTCCCGACCAAGGACGTTAATTAACTCTTGTCTATTTTATGTCTTATAAGATTGTCCTACAAATAGACTGATCGTCGTGATCATTATACGATATTTTTCAGGGCGATATATATATATATATATATATATATATATATATATATATATATATATATATATATATATATATATAGTTTATGTATTTTATTTATTTATTTTATTTTATTTATTTATTTATTTTGCCGTACAAGGAAAAACGTGTAATTGCACATCCACTACAGTAGGTGGCAGTGGTCTCCCAGTGCAGAGTGTCATGAGATTGAATCCAGGCCCGTTGGAATAGGCTCCAGCACACCCGTGTGAGGATAAGCGGTTAAGATAATGGTGGAAAGCTGTTTTACTGTTTTTTTGCTGCTGTTTTTAATTTTCTTTTTTCTTTCTTTTTTTTTTTTTTTTTTTACATTTTTTAAGACAGATAAGGCAAAGAAAAACTGGTGAGTAGGCTACTGTGTAACTTTAGGTAGTTTCACTTTGCTGATACCAGTGAGAATAACATTGTCTTGTGTTTTGTGATGTGATTAGTATGTCATTCAAAAGTGGGGAAAAAAGTTGATTTAAGATGATTGGTCAACTGAAATGTATGCACACCAAGAGACTATTAGTTTGTTACACTTTGCACTCCATGAACAACGAATGAAGGTTATTGTAACTATATCAACAATGGGATATAGCCTTTCCACAAATAAAAAAAACATTGTTCATTGCTTGAAAATTAGTTTTACGACCAGACGTTTTGAATTGTATTGTCCCTCTGGGCAGTCGTGTTTTATTGGAGTATTTAACCCATTTACCGGTAATGTTTTCTTATTTAAAATCAATAGTACATATCGATATAGATTGAAAAATGTGATACACTTTTCAGCCATATCACCCAGCCTTAATCTTAACTGCTCTTTTCTTAAATATTAAAAACAATAGCAACAACTTCTGATCTAGTTTTTGCAAATACAGTTGTGCTTATGAGCGCACTCACTGTAAAGTTAGACAAAAGCCTAATGGCCATAAATTCCAGAGTTCTGTGACAATTGATTTGATATTTTCAGAGGGTGAAGTTGACATGAGTAGAGACGTGCGTGTGAATTTTTGGTGACGAGTCATAGCATTTTTGTGTCATTAAGCGACGTTTAGCTTTTGTACACTTACAGTTGTGCTCATAAGCACAAAAGTTCAAGCACAACTGTACTGTACAACAGAGATTGAACGGAGTCCTCAAATCTTCATTTCACAGTAACAAAACCTGTCATAGACCACCTTGTTGCATAATTTGAACGGATGGATGAAATATCGTGATCATGATTTCGTGATCGGCTCGCGAAGCTCGTCACCAGCGCTCATTCATTCTGAATGGAGATCTCATTGCCTTTCATTTGGCCGCCTCTCTTGAGTCAACAGTTCGTCCTCACTCCCAGGTGTCCACATCCCTCCGGCGGCCACTATACCTGACATCCCTGAGGCAGGAGCCAAGACCGTTTTGGCGTCTGAAGACCGCTCATTCAAGGGAATCAGGTTGGCGATGGATGTCTGCACTTGCAAAAGTTTTTACCATTAACCTGCAAAAATTCTTCCATTAGTACGTATGAGATTCTAATTGTGATTTAGCGTTGATGTAAAACACTGTTATATCCTGTTTGACGACGGCCGGCGGCCAACTCTCTCACTCACAAAAAAACAGGAAATGGGCATGTGTAGCGGAGTTGCTTGCTGCATCACACTTGGGCCTGGCCAATGAGATGACAGAGACTACCAACACACACACACCCGCACACACCCACAGCACCAGACATTGTAACAGCTCTGCCCCCAAAAAAGTCCAATGGAAAGGCAAAAATCCGGGGCCAAAAAAAAACCCGTGTGGAACCGGGCTAATGGAAAAGTAACATATGTGCATCCTTGGTACAAATTTAGCACCTTTTTTCCCTGGCAATGTCTCCAAAGGAGAGCTGGAATTCGCTCTGTGTTGTGCAACTCCAAGATGTTCCAAATCAATTTACTGTCTAGACAAGGAAATATGAGGACATTGGGGAAAGTTGAAAGGGAAATATCAATATGATATTGGCTTCTACCAGTGGAAGCATACATTTATTCACAGGCATAAGAAGCCCTTCATGTCTTTGCATCTGTGGAACTCGCTGCCTCCCTGTGGTGACTGCTTACCCATGGTGAGATATGTATATATATATATATATGGGGGGGGGGGGGTTCGATTCAATCATGGAGTGATGATGATTAGACACACTTAAAATGCACACAAGAAAGAAGCAAAATCACGACAGCTCATTGAAGTTTTGAGGAACTGAATGAATTACAGCTTTGAAGTTGCTTAAACTCCCCTTTGTCATGGCTGCACCTCCTATTTTCTTATCTCTCACACGTCACCTTCTTAGTACTTTGTTTTTTTATGGAGCTTGCATCAAGAGGCAACACTTAAAAGGGCTGGCAGATTTCTAATAAGCAGATAAAAGTTTAGATCTTCTGGTAGCATTTAAACCCCCAGATGATGCAATTTCTAGATGACTCGTACTATAGCTAAACACTTTGGTGAATTGCCAAATTCAGCATGACAAATGGACAAACTGTCACACTAATGGATTAAATGAGTTCATATTTGTAGCTCATGTCCGCCTATGCTCTAAAGAGTTTGTGATTTCTTGGATTTTACTGTCTTTCCCAACAGGAGACTGTCCATTAGTGCTGGCAACCCGTGGATTGAGATGAATATGTTCCAATTTTAGCAGGCTGCCTGAGTGCCCTGCAGGGTCTCTCAGTGTACAGAATGACAGTGAAGTGAAAGCTGTACCACGGTACGTAGCTTGGAATGTTCTAGAATGACCTTGTGATGTTTACCTGTGGGCGGATTATCAAACATACTGTGAACGTGCTTGTGCAATTTCTTCGAAACAGTTGCAATAGACAGCTGTGTCCGTCCTCTACATTGCATATCTACAGTCACAAAAGTCTGACTTTTAAAATCTGCGTAATCATCTCAATGGTGGCTATTTTATCTCCATTACTTTGGACATGCGTGGCAGATAAATGGGATTGCGTGGTTACATTCATAAGAAATGATTTGGTTCTTTCTGTGAGTGAGCATCTCTTTATTCAGCTATTCTGCATCTCACGGCCGAGCTACAAAGAAGTGTTTCTTCATGAAAGCTTTTCTAGCAGTGAGAGGAATAATGAGCGGATACAAAACTCATGTTCATGGCTTTGCCTGTTAAGATGAACCTAAATGTTATAGAGTCGGGATGCAAAATTACCTCAGTTCCAATGCAAGCTAGCTCACGTTTTCCTGTTCTTAGTCAATGCCCAATATTTCGGACCTTCAAAAGGTGTCCTCTCGCCATATGCATATACAGTATTTTGGAATTGCATTACTTTATTCTCAGCTGCATTTTCTGTTTCACCTTCTAGCATATGGTGACCATAGTTTGATCTCCAAAAAAGAGCACACTCAGATGTCATACATTTGAACTATTTTAACATATATATGCCTCCTCTATTGGTAGAAAATAAAACCAAAATGACCTAATGTTCTAAGCCCAACCTTTATTTATTGTTTTTTTTTAATGGGATGGCAGGGGGAATCAGACCCAAGCCACTACCATATCTCCTGAGCTAAAATTCTGGGCTACCGCCATAGCTGAGCGCTTTTTTTAAATGCTCAGAAGTGAGGATTTACAACATAAAAGCTGATCTACTTTTTTCTCAAGAAAAAAACCAAACCAAAAAAAAAAAAGTTTCTTATTATATAACTATAATTAATAGTCACACACAAAATGTGCCTACTTTTTTCCCTACAACCCATCGTTATCGACTTGGCCGTGGTCTACAACAGTGGTCTCTGCCTCCCATTGTCGGACAAATAAGTGTCGATCAAGTTCAACACATGTTGATTAGTCTCGTGAAAAAAAAATAACAAAATGGGCATTTTCATTAATTTATTAAAACAAAAAATGGATGGCCTGAAAGGATGTTTAAAAAAAAAAGTGGAGATGCCCAGGCAAAAGTGGGTGAGTGGGTGGAACCGCAAAAGTGACTGGACATGAGCTCTCTTGGAGGGCTTTTCTGCAGCAGGCTCCCTCCACTTGTGGACACTCGACAGGCACACATACAATGGCCTGCAAAGCGTCAATACAAAATTTGTTGCAGAACCAGAAATCCAGCAGCCCATAAGGGCGTATGGTCCCATGCAGGGCGGACCTAACGGTTCGGTATAAGACCGAAAACCGTTGCATCCCTCGTGTATATCTATAATGTATGTCATTATAGGCAAGCAAGGACTCGTTTCCTACTTTTGAGTTGTAATGTTTTCAATGTCCTGTTTTTACATTTGTCACTTATGTTACACAGCTACACGGAAGGACTAAGTTACTCACTATGTCGTTTCCCATTAAAGGAAGGCTCCTTTAATTTTACATGTATGGCTTGATCGGCAGTAAATAGTTAGTTTAGCTACGAAAAATGCATAAGAGCTGAAGAATACACCCTTATATTGATTTATTTAACTTTTCTTCAACATAGAAGTACTTCCGTGTTGGAACGCCCCCGAGTGGTGACGTAACAAGTGTGTATACTCGCTTGGCGAACAGTAGTTCACGCAGACATAACAACGAGGAGGACACAAACTGTCACTTATGCCTTTGTGTATTGCAAAATTTTGCAAGGCGTCGGCAAGGAAAAACCCGCGAGACCCCCCTAAAAAAAAAAACGAAAAAAAAAAAAAAAAAAACGACTTGAGTAGACAATGGTTTGTTTGCTAAGTGCTGTCAACCTCCCGAAGGACAAGCAGGCGTGCGCGCAGCGAACATTTCAGGCATGAGGACTAAGAAAATATGTTACAATTTGAGATGGGGTACGCCACACGCCTAATACTAAAGCCCAACGCAGTACCGAGTATCTTTAAAGAACCAGACGTGGGAAATAATCAAGCCGATGGAGGATCTCTGGCGGCTACTTCCGCAACTGCTAGCAACACGGAGCCTTCACTCTCACCAACAGCCGACACAAATCGAGGTCTACCTACGGCCACTGAAAGATCTCGGAGAAGCCAAGCAAATTTAAAGCGAAAGGTAGGCATGTTTAGGGGGTGGGGGGGGGGGGGCATTCGTTATTATACTGCACGGACTGTTTTATTTCATAATTCATTTGAGTGTGAACATCGTCAAGTACGGGGATGAGGACGTTATGTTTTATTAGCTCGTAAGTTGTTTATACTAAACAAACTGACCATGTTCATAATCTTATTTTAACAAAAAAAATGATAGAATGTGGATTAGTGTCATTATCATCGGCATGTGCGACGTACTACATTTGTGTTCTGTCCCGCTGTTCTTCCTGTGGTGCCTTCCACTTTCATTTGCATTTCGTTCGGATCCAAACCATTGATAACCAGCCTAGGTAACGGCGTCTCGCATTTCCTTACTTCATTCTGTCTATAAATAAACACGGTTAATACACAACCTTCTTGCAACCTTTCGTTTACATCATCGGGGCGCTACGCAAAAAAAGAAAAGAAAAAAAACAGCTAGGGGAGGTTGGGCGCTGTAACGATGATACATTTAATTTTACTATTTTTTCTTTTTCCTGAAATAGTTCGTCAGTTCCACACGTTTTGCATTGCTCGTGCTGTGTGTCACTTTACCTGTTGGATATTGGCAGTTGAGATTGTCCGCAAGGAACCGATCCTCGAGTTCTTTCATTTCCAGACAGCACACATTCATTAGCGGATTGTCCATTCCTGTGCAGCTCCCGCACCACCCCCTGCCTGATTCACTCGTTCGTTAAAGTTTATTTTGTGCCTGAAAAGACCATCTGGCGCCACAACTTTCACATCCAAGGCAGCCTTTCCTTCGGTAGGGTTATTTTGTCGTGTTGGATCGAAGCGATAAGGTTTAATCCTTCCGGGTTTGACGCTAGATGCACGGCTGCGTTGCATAGTGCTTCCATAGTGTAGCGTTTACACACTAGTGACGTAAACATCCGGGTTATTTAGTCACGTGTAACAAACATGCCGGCGTTCGATTCATTTTAACATCGGTTTAAAAGTTATTAAATGTACATAAAAAAATAATCACGTCACCAAATTAATTATTGAAAAAGTAGCAACTTTTTGCTGCTAAAAATGGATCAATAAGTAAAGTGTCCCTTTAACATTTCAATCCCGTCAAGGGGCAACTCGGGACACACGGCAACCGGAAAACAGCCGGTAACGAGTTTAGACTGCACTTGGATGAGGTGGACTGGCCGAGGACTACATCCCATCTCGATACCCCTAAGTACAGTCTCATAGCCACACGACGACCCAGAAGAAAAGGGCAAGGCGCAAAGCTAAAATAACAGATTGTGAGCCACCGGTGTCTCTTAGAATACGGAGGGGGCGTTCACCCGAGGCTTTACCCGAAAAAGAAACTAGTTTGTAGAAAATAAATGGCTTAAAACAGGAGTCAGAGTTTGTATTGGCGTTGGGCTATGTGGTACGGGTAGCAGAATTAATCAACCCGATACCCTTTGGTCGAGTTGTGGGCTGATCAGGTTTTCGTTTTAAGGTGGGGCAGATGGCAATGACGTGTCCAGGTTTATGGAAATAAGAACACACTCGTCCATTGATGTCAACAGCGGGTTTCACAGAGGTAGTCTCACATGGAGCACTGGGAGCAGGGTTGAACAGAAATGGTCAGGAATGGTTTGTTTGTTTGTTTTAATTAAATGTCAAAGGATTGAAAGTAAATATATTTAAATCTTCATTTTATTTCAAACTGTGACAGAAAAATATATAAAATACAATGATTTTGAGTCTCTCCATGTTGAGTTCCTAAGTTCTTCCCTTGACACCCCAGGCTAAGCTAATTTCCACGCGTAGTTCAACAATGACTCCAGCTCACTCGTGACACTGAATGGAATAAGCAGGGTAAGACTATAAAGCTTCCAATAGAAAGTAGCCCTGTATAATTTGTAATCAGGTAATTTGACAATGATGAGACGTTAGTTAGGTCATCATTTTACAAAGTTTACAGACAGCAATGTGATATGTCATGTGTTACATCTTCAAAGTAATTTGGTCGTCTCTGGACCTCACACTCAAGGTGTCTACAAAGTATGATGAGGGGAAATTGGATTTAACCCTGATAATAACAGTATGAAAATAGCTCCCATTAAAGGCACATTCACTACTGTTGATTGTCCCCATAATGAAAGGTCATGCTCAGCATGTGCATGCTCTCAGTTGCCTCAAGCAATGCTATTTAATGAGATTTTCTCGATTCTATTAGCCACAGGAAAGCGTAGTCGGGGCCAGTTCCTTTTACTCCCATCTGACATTAAAGATGACGGTATGTTTCCTGAAGACATCACGGCAATGAAAAGCGGTTGATCAGATGTCAAGAACACGCTGATTTCAGCCCTTTTTGAAAACAATTCAAGCCCATAAACTCAATATTATGTTGCGAGCAATGCTCGTACTTTTGTCGGAATGCAGGCTCTGACCCTGGCAGCGTGCAAAGAACCACCTCCCCTCCTTTGAGGATTAGAAACCACAAAGCCATGCTCATTCCATGCTCATATTTCCTCGCTCTCGACAGCAGCCTGGAAACCCCCATCGGACCAGACAACACGAGAGGGAGGACGCACAGGAATACTCTGCCGAAACCTGCCATTTAATTCCCTACTTTGTGGCCTGCATCCAAAGGGCTAATGTTATATCTGAATTGTTGATTCATACTGTAGCTGGAATATCAGACTTTCAAAGGTGTCCCACATTTCTTGGGTGGTACATTTTTGGTGCAAGCCAGTGTGCATCGACACTCAAAATGTGCCTCATTTGGAGACACTGATGAAGACATGCTTCTCACAAATGTACCAAAAAACAAAGCTTCTTTGACAAAAAGAACCAGAGTAGTTTCTCTCTGTCTCTCTCTCTCTCTCTCTCTCTCCCTCCCTGAACCGCTCACTTGTCCTCATTAGGGTTGTGAGTGAGCTGGAGCCTACCAAGTTAAAAGAAGGGTTACATCCGGCCTGGTCTTAAGTAAATCAATTACATGGCATGACTGATATGTTTTTGTAATTTTCCTATACTTAACAAATTTCATCTGAACTGATGCACCCTGGTTTGCGTTCATCTTTTAACTTGTTCTGTCCATCTGCCAGGCAGTTTAACAATTATTTTTGTTTGGCCTTTATGGTCCATTTATTGTTTTCTCTCTCTTTTTTTTTTTTTTTTTTTTGTAAAACTGAAATAACAAAAATAACAGGATTGGGAAGGCCAATGCTGGACCTCGAATCTTTAAATCAAAGCTAATTGAAATACAGTGTGAAACATTTGCTTTTGGTGTACATTTTTCTGCAAGTGCTTCCCAATAAACCAACCATAAATGTGTTGTTAGAAAGAGCTTAATATTTGAACATCACACCGCCTCATGGTATTTTTCTGCCTGGGGGCCCAGCAGTGGGCACTGAGCTGGTTTGTCACGACGATCAAAGGTTCTGCTTTCCCTCTCACTCAATTCGCCTGATTCAACCAGCCCCTTCTCCTACCCCCCTCATGTGGCTACTCTTGTTGGAGCTCAGAGCAGTACGGTGAGAGTTTTAACCATGCGGCTTTACTGCTTATTATCCTGGAACCTTGCAGATCTGACTGGTTCCAACTAAGCTGTCGAACTCCTCACTGTGCTGACTAACCTTTTTGAGCACAACTTCCTCCTGCCAAAGTCAGTTGCCATCTCCAAGCACTGTCTTTGTGAATGTTTCCCCTCCTCCTATCCTCCCTGTGCTTCCGTCTCTTAAACTCTTTCTAACCCCACCATAATCCAGTTTTTCATGCCCTTGACGAAACTCTTGATTCCATAAAGTTTTTATTTCTATTCCTTCTTCTCCCTTCGCACACACAAACATCCAATGCACATGAGCTCTGAATTTTGATTTGGAGCAGTTTCTTTATTCCTGTCTTTGAGACGAGTCAATTTTCTCATGTGTTGTCTCTTGCTTCCTCTACTCCAATTCACTCTTTAATCAGAACTGTCAGTCACTTGCTCAAGATATACGCAATCCCCCATATGACCATCCCATAGACATACACTACTGCTTTTGTACTTTCAAGGTTACTCTCAATGTTAGACTGGCAAAACGATATACAGTGTGTATATATATATATATATATATATATATATATATATATATATATATATATGTATGAAGTGGCAAGCGGTCATAATAAGCTATTAATGTGGTGCATGCCAAAGCCTTTCAATAAAATCATTGAAATATTTATCTGTTATACAGTGCCTTAGTTCTGCTGCTTTGGTCTTAAATTCCTGTGTAATTTGTCTGGTTTTCCTTGCGAAGAGGTGCAAAGCCGACAGCGAATAGTTGGCACACACGAACCATCGTGATAAACGGGTGTCTCGTGAGAGGAAGCTCGCCTTTGTAAACCGGAAGGCCGACAGCTTTCGCGCATGCACGATGAGAAAAAAAGTTGTGTTAGTTCCGAGAGGTTACTAAAACATGATCCTTTTGAATGGCAAAAAAAGCTGGCAGTCAAACAGCGTATCTGACCACAACTCTTACTTGGCTAGCAGTCAGTGGCTTTGCCTCCCATAGATAGAGGGCCGGCAAATGCCAGATTTCATGCCCGAGGAGGCTCCAGCGTTCTTGCCCATGCTCCGCGGTCCTCCGGCCCGCTCCAGGAATGCTCCAGGGAGAATATAATTTCAGGTGGTCGTCCTATGAAGTAATCATCATGAAAACGGAGAAGAATTTTGTCCCTCACTTTCAAGAAAGCATGTACGAGAAACATCAGTGGATGTCCACAGGTGAGCAAACTTTAGTGTTGGTTGAAACCTCTTGCGGCTTTTCTGCGATGCCATTTTTTTCCTTCTCCCGTGTTGAGCCCACATCATGGGCACAAGCCAGTTCCGAATACTGTAAATTCCAACGTATTGGTAAATTCAGATTTTGTCATTTCACTCACCACGGAGCTCATTACATTACAGCGTGTGCGTATCAACCTGTATCAGTCCTGAAAGTTTCCGCTTAAATTTCATACCTACACAGTGGTATAAAATAATAACTAAATAATATTTAATATTGAAATTAATAATAAAATACCCCAAAAATACATTTGTATATCTCACACAGCCTAAAGCAGTTGAATGAAAAATGCAGAACTAGGCCAGAATATGGCAAGCAAGCAGGCGGGCAGCGAATGATTGGACCATAAAAAACACCTGCTTTACTCTAGATGGTGGTGTATGAAACACGTCAGCCTGCAGGTGTTACTAGCAAGCGAAACCTCCATGGATGCCATAAAATGAATCAGTCTGGCTGTGCATGAGCATCTCTTGACATTGTCCGACATCCTGATGCTCTTGCGTAACTGCTTTTACTTCACTCGACCTGTTCCAATGTGATTTTTTGCTCTTTTTAATTTTTAGAAATGCTTCTTACACTTGGTCACAATTCCTCCTTAAACTTGCCAGCAAACTGAATTATTGCGGCATTTCTGAGTTCACAAACTGGAGAATACATCTTGTACCGTTCCCGCTCATACATTTAAACAAACCTAACAGACGAATTGACGCTGCAGTTATTTTTTATTTTTTTTGCAGAATTACTCACCGTTTCCTTGTTGAATGTTGAACAGCGAGAGGCGCTTCGTGCATTTTTATCTGGTAAAGATGTCCGTGCTTTTTAATACTGGACAGAAGTCGACATTTTCATCCGTTGTCTTGATTGGTCAAAACAAACGCGCAAAGATGCCGCATCGTCCAATCCGCTCCGAGTATTGTACATCAAGTCCCTCCTTTCCCAAACGGATCTGTCTTTAGTTCCAGGTTGGTAAAGTGAAGAACTACCTTGAGTGAATCACATTTATCAATCTGGATTTTGAGGTTAATTCCTCCTCATTCAGTAGGAAGATTTGAAGATTCAGTAGCCCGGTTGATACAGGAACCAACCAGCTCAATGTGGAATAGTGTATCCGTCAGTATTTTCTCTGAGTGGGTGGTAATGTTAATATGATGTTCATAAAATATGTAATTAATGCATTCTTCATTTTTTGTAGCATGCTTCTGTTTTACTTGTGCACTTCTACCTGTCCTTTTAAACTCATCGATTGTCCGTTTTTATCTTCTTTCCGAAAGCACTTTGTGACAGAATTGAGAGAAGAGTTTATAATGCAACTTCTTCCAATCTGTACATCATTTTGTCAAGATCCATTAAGATAGTAATTGTTGATGCTTTAAGCGTCTCTCACTCAAATTGTTTTTGGCCCGAGCCACTGAAATCCCAAATCAATATCTGTTCCTTACTTGTGCGACACACACTCTAATTCTATTGGTGCTGTCTTTCTGGTTTCATCAGCTTTGACAGCGACTGCCAAAGGAAGTGGATGTTGATCGCTAATCTGAAAAAAAATAAGTTCATGGTTGTAGTTATTTGCATAATAAGTGCTTTGTGTGCTCAGCTCAGTATATTTCCAACCAAAGCCAACATTTTATTGGGTGAGCGGAGATAAACGAGCGTGCAATGTCATATTTCCCACTATCAATTAGTCACGTATATGTTAGGTCAATTGTAGAATGGAAAAAGTGCAGGTTCACTGAAACAACTGTTCACTGGTTGTAGCTTTGCATGTCCTCAAATGACATTTGAGGCACGAGATACCTCTGACCAAGTGTCAGTATTTGATGGATTGGACAAAGGCTAGCGCGTCTCCTTCCTGTTTTTCTCTCTATTGCTCTGTGGCTTGCATGCTCCCTGGCACCTGAACAAAGATGTCCTTTACATCCCAAGGTTGCTTATTAAATGTAAGATGAATGTGAGGAGTCTCGCTCTAGTGAGCGAAACTTCCATTGCCGGGCCTCTTGGGGCCTTGACATTTCACAGTTAGCCCAGTGCAGTCTGACGTGACAAGGACATGACACCTTGAAGCTCTCATGACTTGCATTACTGCCAACCACTGCCTCATGCCATCCTCTCATTAGATAAATTGATGGAGCTGCAGTGGCTTCAGTTCCTGCCGAGGTTACAGGATGTTTATTTGTAGCAATATGTTCTGTTATTTGATTTGATTTAAAGGGATCATTTTCATATTAATTGCAATGGGGGGGTTATCCTTCCTCGTGTTAGCAATGCTAGTATAAAGAACACATTTAACAAAAATGTCATGAAATAGAGGGAAAACCTCCAACAAGACTGTTATCAAAATAAAATCATGGCTTACCATATTTTGTTTTTGAGTATGATGAACAAACAGGTGCGGATGGTTGATCTGATTCCTGGGGGTTGGACAATTCAGTTCTCAACAGTAAAAATCCATTCTTGTGTTCATTCCATATCGTTATCTAGACCAGGGTTCACCAATTCGGGTCCTCGAGGTTCGGCGTCCTGCACCTTTTACACCCACTAGCACCCCTGATTCATATAATCAGCATGCCTGATAACGATCCTGATCTTAAGTGTCAGGTGTGTTGGTAGGCGGAAATATCGAAAACCTGCAGTACTCCGGACCTTGAGGACCGGAATTGGTGAACCCTCACTTGCAATTGAATGAGTTCCTATTTTGGGAGTCGTGGACCGCACTCTACAAAGTATCATCCATGTCAAGTTTGCATTTATTATATAATCTCATCTGCATCTGTCTTGCATTTGAACTTTTTAAACTGTTAAAGCAACAAAACTACTGGTGGCCTCGGACTTATGTGCACTATTGCTTCATATCCCTCCTTTTTTCCCTATTTAGCCCCTTGTTTTTTGTTTTCTTCATGTTGGCATATTTTCTACTTCTTTATTATCTTCCTCCGCATCCATTTGCTTGGCCTCTGGCTTCCTCACACATTCTGCTTTCTGACTGCTTTATGAGTTCTGTTTTCACCACACTCACCCACACAGGTTTCTTTGCAACTTCTGTTCCACAGTAAGACAGTTATACAGTATAGCCTTGTACTTCTCACAGCATATCAGGCTTAATGTATCACCTTCTCAATGCCAGTACTCACCAATGGACAAAGTCATGCTAGGTTGCCACATCTTTTTTTTCTTTTTTTTTTTAATAATAATATGACATCTAATTAGGGTTTCCCGTGATTTAGTGAATAATAACTTCCATATTAGAGTTTAATGTTCCTCTAATGAGTCAATTTGTTGGCAAGCATCTGATTAGCGCTTTGCTGTTTATAAGAAAACCTAAGCTAATGGATGGGCATCACTTAACAGTGTTCTGGTACAAATGCAACCTTGTCAATTTGTGCTTTTAGTCTACAGCTTGGTTGTATGGGGTTCTTAAAAATGTCATTGACATAATCTAATGGGGCTGTCGGTCCAAAAGCGCAAGACAGGTTGCCATTAGTCATCATCCATTTATTATTCCACTTATCCGATTGAGGAGCTGGAGCATATCCTGTCCGATGAAAGGCAGATTATACCCAGGACTAATCGCCAATCAGTTGTAGCGTGATTTTAAATAGCACATTGAATGTGAATCATTCCACATCAGCTATACAAAAGTCATATATTGTATGTCACAGGTATCAAAATCAAGGCACGGGGGCCAGACCCGGCCAACCACATCATTTAATGTGGCCCACAAAAGCAAATCATGTGTCAACTTCCACGGTCTTTGCTGTACCAAAATTTAGAATTGTCATGTTATAAAATACTTTTGAAATCCATTCCGTTTTATATATTTATATTATAAATATATATATATATATATATATATATATATATATATATATATATATATATATATATATATATATATATATATATATATATATATATATATTTGTATATGATGAGACATTGATTTGTTTTCGCTGTCATAACGGCGCTTTGAGGGAGGCACACTACAAAGTGGCCTGCTGTATGTGAACCACTTACATGACCTGACCAATAGCTATTCAATTTGTAAATTGATAATCTGACTGTGATAGTATTGATTAACTTCATGGACACTAGGGCTGGGTATTGCCGCCAACCTCACGATACGATACGTATCACGATACAGGGGCCACGATACAATACGTATCGCGATACATATATATCCCACATAAGACACATTTTATTTTATTTTATTTTTTTTAAACAAAATATAGGAAAATTGGTACACTGAGACACGTGCCATGTTAGGTTTAGAAATAAATAAATGTTGACATTCTTCCTCTGCTTTCATTTTTCTTAGCAAGACACAGTGTCCAATCACTGTTGAGCTATTTTTGCATTAATTGAAGGCAATTAACTTCAAAGACGCTGCAGGTTTTTATTTTTTAGGTACAATGGAAGCCGCAAAGGCAAACGTGAACTGCCGATTTAAAGTTAACAAGCAATATCGATTCTGACATCTGTGTATCGATACGTGTATTGTGATGAGGCCCGCAACGATATATTGCCGTATCGATTTTTGGAGCACACCCCGAATGGACACATTGGATTTTTCATTGATTGGGTCGCTGGAGTGAATCTGAAAACATGTCTTTGAACTTGATGTTCTGCATGAATATATGAGTTAAATTTCAGGTGACATCCTGATGACATAAGTTGAACACAAAGTTTTTCCCGAACATTTTGGTAAAAGTCCAATTGTACTATAGAGGATTTTGACTTTGGAACTTTCACTGAATAAGCGATACATCTGTTCTGCAAGAAGTTTCTTATTCCCTTTTATCTAAGACATTTTGTCAGTTGATTTTATTTGGGATTTGTGCTGAACAGACTTGCCTCCACCATCATTAGCCCTGACAATCATTGAAATATTCATACCTGTCAACCACAGAGTTTTTGAGAGTGGTTGCAGAACACACTTTCAGCACCCATCAAAATGTACTGAAAAACATGAGGCCCTTTGGACAACACTGCAGGCAATATGAGAACAACATACCCCTGCAGATAACCCTGCACATTTGATGGACTGCTCCACATTTTAAAAACTTCACCTGCTATATCCTCATGGGTCTACCTGCCTTGCAGGTTAACTTGTAGAAGAAATCAAGCATGTACATGTTTTTTCTTTTTTGGTCTTAATGGCATGACATGGCCATCGCAGGGAGTTTGGGACTGTCTGAGTCTGGCTTGATAAAGCAGCATTGAAGGAATAAAGTGAGCTGGAGAAGTCTGATATTGGGTCCATGCCTCCAGGTGAGCACACGATCAAATGGAGCCGTTTGTTTGAAGCCAGGATGGCTGCCTGCACACAGCTGTGGTTCAGTGATAAAAGGGGAAGCTTTAATAGGTGAGGTCTCTTGTGGTTCCATCAAATGCCGTTTCTCTATTGGTCATCTCAACTTCATATGGCACAGGGACACTCAACAGCAACACACCTACGCCGTTGCAAAAAAAAATAAAAAATCTGCATTGAGAATGAAAGACACAGTACTGTTGACAGGAATGCCAGTGATCAAATTGGCACCCTGATAGCTGCCTTTCACCGCCCATAATAACTGGACTGGTCCCCAGACAACTCCCCCTCCCAATAAAACAAAACTGCTCCTTTCAGCGTGGCCTTTTATTGTGGGTCAAAGCACACCTGTGCACTAATCATGGTGTCTAATCAGCATCTTGATATGGTACACCTGTGAGGTAGGATGAATTATCTCAGCAAAGGAGAAGTGCTGACGATCACAGATTTAAACTGGTTTGTGAGCAATAATTGAGAGAAATGGTGATATTGTGCATCTGGTACAAGTTTTAGATCATTGACTTCATCTCGTAAAAATTGGGAGCAAAAACAAAAGTGGTGTCTTTATATTTTTGTTCAGTGTAGTTACATGTCTGGCTCCTGGACGCTCAATGTTACCCACAGTACTGTGAAGAGGTACTTGCCGTCTTCTCAAATTATTTCTTTCTTTATTTTCTTTCTTTTTTTTTTCATAGTTTCCCTACTTTAATGTTGGACAAATAAACACATTCAAGCCAATTTGTAACAATTGGACGATAGTAGTTTGACAGCAGGCAAGGACTTGACTGCTGGTCTCTCACTGCATAAAAAAAATGTAATCCAGCAAAATAATCCAAATTTTTTCTGAATATACTACATGTTATATGATTACATGTTTGTTTTGCAATTGTAATGGATTACAGAGTTGCATTTTATTTTGTGTGTCCTTATGTAGCTGTAACACATATATTGCATTACTCTCCAAGCCTGTTAGTCTTTTTGAGACTGGGCATTATCTTTGAAAATCATATTATATCATGCTCAGAAGCACTAAATGTTGTCACCACTGAATGTAAAGCATTCAGTATTGATTAAAAATATTTGTGAAATTAAATTTTAGGGGGGAAATGCTGGTTTATTTCAATTGGATTAATGGTATTATTTTATACTCGATCCAATGAGTCAATTTGCATAGTGACAGCAGGGAAGCACCTTCTCGGAAGGGTCGCTGGTGGTCCATAGCGCAGTTTGGGAAGCGCCATCCCAGAAGGCCGACCCCTGCAGCCGGCTTGCTGTCTCCGCCTCCGACTCTCAACAACAACCGAGGAGCGACCCTGCCTGCCTCTACCCCGAAGACCGTCTATGTTCAGCTCTGCCCCCTTCTCCCGAACGCCATTACTTCAACTCAACGCGAGCTTCTCCACAAAATGGCAAGATTGTCCTCTTTAACTCGAACGGTGGTAAAGTAGTTCCCGTTCTAAAGTCCACTAGGGGTGAGTTACCCTCGCCGAAGAAGTTTTTCACCCCCAGTTTTTGGCCAGGAAAGATCAAGTCTGGGGGGAAAGGAGCGCGTATGATGTGGATCTGGTATATTCTACTCGGCTCGAGAACAGTTGGTAAGTTTTTGAAAACTTACACGTAACCTAATGTAAGATGCGCGGGTGGCCGCAGGATAGTGAAGAGGAGGGAGCGACGTGGTGTTTTGTATCTCTCCGCCGACAGACAAAAAAAAAAACCTGAAGAACTTTTTATCCCTCTCGAAAGAACGTGTTTTTCCGGCGTGAATAGACCCAAGTGTCGAATATTGTTGAATGATTGTGGTCCCTCCACGTATGAGTGACGAGCGACAAGGCGCATTGTCTGCACGCTTTCATCCTTCCTGTGTGCGATTTACCCCAACGAGGGGAGCCCACTGACAAACTGTTCCCCGGGCGGGCCATGGCAGCCGGGCGCCTGCACAGCTCACGTAGGCGGGCTTACCACGGTTTATAACGGGACACTTGGCACTTGATTTCTCCTTCATTTGTGCTGTTTTCCCACTTGGTAGAGCTGGCAAAAGTTGTACGTGCGGTCCCTATGTAGGAGAATTGCAGTTTCAAAACAAATACTCTAGTAAAATTAAGACTGATCTAACTATATGTTTTATGCTCAACTTGTGCGCAGTGTACAACTATTCCCAGGGTTGCTCGATTATGAAAAACGAAACAATTATTATTTTGGTAATAAGTGAAACACGATTATTCAAATTAATATACTGGTACAAAATAAGAATATAATCTAAAAAAATTAAAACAATATAAAGATAAATGAAATTCTTTGAATCACTAATATGTAAGTTCCTTTCGGCCAAACAAAATTTATAAATATGTTAGCAAAAATGTGTGCAGTGTGTGCAGTGCGGCTTGCGGGGTGCATGCTTTCTAGCTTTGAGAGGGGGCGTGACGGAGTAAATCAAAACAACTCAAAATTAATATTATTGGTGCTGCAGCTATCAAATATTTTGGTATTTTGATATCCTACTGAAAATTCTCTCGAATAATCAAGCATTTGGATAAAACTACATTGTCTTGCATGGTTATAGTTGTCTAGTAGAAAATACGACATGAGGGGGCGTTCACGTGCAGTTTTCTACTCTATGAATTACGATACCACATGAAGGCAACGCAACTGACGTCATAACAACAGTAGCGATTTTTCGGCACACATTTGAGTAAGCTTGGTTTGGTAATAAATGATTACTCGGAACGACAACTTTTGCTGCATTCAAGGAAAGTGGGAAAGTCGGACTTTAACGACATCAAACCAGGAAGTGTGTACAGGAACGCCCCCTTGAACTTGGAAGTTCAACTTGCGAAGTCAGGAAAAAAAAAAAGGACCCGGACTTCACCAACAGACTGTACAATGTGACTCTACAGTGGAGACCCGTTTGGGAACACAGACCGTGAATGGTAAAACACAATTTACTCGAGTAGAAAACTAGATAGCTTTCTTCATTCATAAATAGTCAACATGGCTTCATGTAACACAATGTACGTGACAATATGCTGCTATCTCGATGCATGAAATTATATGGTTAACTACTAAACTGTATGGAATGCTTATGAAATAAGTTAAATACATAAATGAAGCAAAATTGCGAGTAGGCAAGTTTGCTGGAGGTCAAAATGTGTTTTGAGGACCACAAAACCCTTACGAAACGAAAATATATTGCAATATATAGCAAAATATCATGCAATACATTTAGCGATATATTCCCATATATGACATTTAGTATTTATATTTCACTATATATTGCAATATATGCATAGACAATATATGTGTATATATTGATAAATATAAAAAATGTATTGCAGTCCAGACCAAAAGGAGCACTATATTTTTACGTGTAACAGATTGTTACAACAATATACTGTAATATATGTGTATGCGTGTGCGCTCACATATTCCCACTATAAACTGTACAACATTGAGAAAATACAATGAAGACAAAAAAAATTGCATAATGAAATATTTATTTTTGGCCACCTTGAAATATACTTCCATTGTTTTCAACCCTCCACACTGGATCTTGGACGTATGCATGAATACAGACATGGATGTTGTGGCAGATCAATTAGCATACATTTTCTTTAATAAAAAAAAAAAAAAAAAAATCAAATCAAAAATCTGTATTCAACTATGAAATTCCCTTTCATACCAACTACATTTTCAACATTAAACATCTGGTTCTTCTTGGAATATATTTTCTTTTCTATTTGGATCGGTCCATTTTCAATGTTTGTCATAGCCTAGCTGCTCTGTAGCTTTAGCTCGTTTGATAGGATGAGATATAAATAACTACATTTACCAGAGTGCTCAGCGCGAATGACAACCAATCATAGCGCACGCAATGTCTTTGGCGCATGCGCAATGTTAGGCGCGAAGAAACATTTGAACGCGAGACTAGAGTATGCCGAGTAGCTCGCTCCCGGCGACGGTAAAAGAATTGCCCGGAGCAGAAAATGTCAAAATATAGGTTCGGACTTCGCCCTCGTTATCAACTGGATAATTTATTTTGACCCAGTTGCCATTACAAACACGACGTATCTTGTTCAATGTCGCACAACTAACAGCAAGAAGCCTGCTAATGGATGGCCCGTCGAAGATGCTGTTGTTCTTCAGTTAGCAGGTGAGTCGCTCTTCTCAAGCACAATTTATCACTTTTCTCCTTCAAGTTAGCGTTGCCTTATTTAAAAAAACAAAACAAAACAAAAAACGCCAAAATGTTTGTTCTGTTTAGTTTAGCATACGTGTATCCTTGTTTGACTATTTTAATCATTTATTCTGTAATATTTTTTCCAATTACATTGGTGTTAACATTGACATTAAATTTGTATTTGTTAATTAATATAGAAAAAGAGGCTACACTGAGAGCTGCTGTCTAGCCAGGAAAACGACGTCCTCATCAGTGATCTGCAGAGCCAGATCAAGGCTTTATGTAAAGAAAATTCAAAACTGTGAAGCATGGTAGTTAAAGGCGAGTATTGAGCATTATGTAATTCATTATTATTGTACATCATATGGTATTTAGACAACTATAGCCTGAGGCTGATTCTTAATGTGCTATCTACATCTAAAAAGCAGTCGCCCATTATTGGCATGTGTAGTCAGATAGGTAGGACCACTGTGGATAAAAGGATGAACGAGCATGATAAACTGTGCATGGAGTCGGTGTCTACTCTAAATTACTCCAGTTATAATTATTTGATATGTCAACTGATGTGTGGCTTCGTGGACAAAGTTATTGACTGTCTGTATAATCTTGTACTTTAAAAAAAAAAATAGAAATTCCTGCTCTGTTGGTGGAGGTGAAAAAGCTAGTTTCCCACAACACCGCGACCAACGAAAATGTTGACAACCGCCCCACCAAAGATGCTGTTGGACCAGATGCTGAGAGTGACTATCTCGGCGAAACATCACTTTGCATACTTCGCGGACCCACACAAGTAAGTACTGGTATTTGAATTTCTAACATTAGAACTTATAGCATTATTGCTTGTGGTGTTTTTCTAATTCAATTGAATTTTTATTTTACTTTTGTCTATGCCAGGTGAAAATTGGCAAAGATGATGTCACTATCTCAGCACATTGTTGGGAGAGTGCAAGAGCTTGTACCACCCCCAATGGTATGGCGCGGGTGCTGCTGATGGGTCTCTTTGATGTAGAAGTCCTCCTCAAGTCGAACCTGAAAGGAGGGCGCAGCAAGTTGGATCCCAATTCAGAGCGTCGACAGGCTTTCGACCCAAGGAAGCTTCAAGCTTTGAAAGGTAAGAATTTGTCAGAGGTAGTTTTGAGGGCACCTCTGAGAGTGTGGACTTTTTTTCTTTTTTTTTTACATTTACAGTGAACCAGAGCAGGACGTATGGGTCAAACTCTGTCTGCGAGGGCCGGAGTCCTGCAGGTTTTGGATGTTTCCCTTCTCTAACACAGATGGTATATGATTAGCTCATCAGCAAGCTCCTGTTGATTGGAATCAGTTTGTGTTGCAAGAGGGAAACCTCCAAAACCTGCAGGACACCGGCCCTCGAGGACCGAGTTTGCCCATCCATGTTGAAGTAGTGGGGGCAGAGCACTGATTTGTATATATGACTGGATAGCCGATAAGCCACGACTTTTGTAGCCACAAGGCTAACATATTGCTCCTCTCTAGGAATGTTTCTCAGCATATGATCCTATACATTTACAGAATCAAAATTGAAGAACATTTGAGACCGTACTTGTAGGGGTGTTAACAAAAAAAATCGAATCGATTCAATAGGCAGCCGAATCGATTTTTTAACATCCATTTTTGATGGAAAAATATTCAACAAAACGTCTAACTTTCACACCTTTAGCATGGAAGAATGTTATATTAATGGAACATTAAGCCTTAATATTTTATTTCAATGCTGTTCAAACATGAAAAATGTTACAACCTGTTTGTTAAATACAGTGGCTCACAGTTATAAGACTGAAATCTTTCAGTGTACAAGTTTACTGAATGGTATTTTCTAAATTTGAGTAAAAAAATCGCAACAATCGACTTGCAAATTCATATCGGGATTAATCGGTATCGAATCGAATCGTGACCTATGGATCGAATCGTCAGGTACTAGGCAAGTCACACCCCCAGTACTTAGTAGAAAGAGCCTGACTTGTGATTTGAATTTGTTAAATATAAACGAGGACTTAAGACATTTTACAACTTGCCTTAAGTAAATGTACAATTGATATGCTTAATGATGTTTACAGAAGGAAACTTGTATATTTTTTATTTAAGAATTATACCTGTAATTCAACAAAAGATTCCTCTGCCAAATCTAATATTGGGGTCTAAGGAACTGAGCAATAAAAGAAAAAGGGGTCTTCAAAGCAGCATATACCATCCACTTGTTAAAAAATAGTGACCATCCCGCCAACCTCTACCCTACGAGCTGTGTATGTCTAATCTGTGCATATACGTACAGTTTATACAGTTGTCTGCTCACGAGATGGGAGGAGTAAGATGGCAGTCTTTGTCTTCAACTGCTTGCGCGGGCATGTATGGGCTATCAGCTATCCAGTAATATACACAGACAGTGGGGCAGACGGACAGAAAACAGAAGGACATGGGTGGGTAATCACAGTGTTGTTCTGTTTAACAGATGCTGTTGTCCAGCAGTTTCCCGGGGCCAAAGAAGCTGATGTGAGAAAGTCCATCAATAATCGAATCTGTGAGCTAAGACATCAGGTGAAGCGGAAATTGTAAGCTTTATAAGTATTTTCAACTTGTGTATTGCACTATTATAGGATAATAAATAATAATAATAAATAAATTTGTTTGTACTTATACAAGATTGCACTTTCAAGAATTTGCACTGTTTAATGCTGTTCCTGTGAACAAAGTACATGTCTGCCTCAAAATCCTGTAGTTTTTTTTTGCTTTTCTTTTAAAAGGAAATAAAGGTGAATTTTGATAAATGCCTATTAGTCTGTGTTAATGATTTGCCCATATACTGTTTGTTACACATTTCTATATAATTACACACCTATTCTATAATGTAATAAATATATTAATGCACATATTTTTACATATTTATGGTACTACATTCTACCATATATTTTCTCATATATTTTTACATATATGTTCATATATTTCTCCATATATGTAAAATACATTGACACATACATTGAAAATATATGCAACACTATATCTTTACATATATTACCAATACATTTTCCTGTATAAATTACAAGGCATGACTGGATATTTATGAATATATAATTAAATATATTTTGGAATATATAAACAAATATATTATATCTTATACTCAATATATTGTGATATATGGAAAGCGGCAATTTTTTGGATATTTTGCAATATATTACAATATATTACATGAAGATATAATATCTTGTGTAATATATTAGCACTAATATAAAATTCCATATATTTACAATATATAATATATTGTTGTATATACTGGGAAATAATATATTTGAATATGTTGCAATATATTTCAAATAATATATTGGTAAATATATTTTCGTTTCGTAAGGGAAGAAAGAAAGAAAAAAAAAAGATCACTAACCACCATTTTGTTTGTTTACTTTCACCTCGTACGCTTTCAGGTCGGAACTTCGAAAAGCCAACCAAGCCACCTGAACTGCTTTATCCTGACGTGGGTCGCGGGTGTCTACGGGCTGTAGTCATTTTCGCCTACTGCATTAAACTGCCTTTGAAAAGTAATCCGATGGGGGGCACTTTAGCATTGCTAGCTTGTGCAGCTAGCTTCTGCTAGCTGGCAGCCGCCGCTAAACAATGGCAACAGGTGCCGTACAATACAATGTCAGTGTAATTATGTCTTAACTGGCGATTGAACATGATTTCAGCACGAAGTTGTGTTGACGTCTGTCCCAACAGTTTGTGACAGCAATATAGATGCCCAAACTCTGAATAGACGAGTAACATCAGCCCTGGCTTACGCCGTGAACCGCTGCCGGGTACAACTTGAAAGTAAAAGTGTTTCAAGGCATTGACCTCTTTATATTACTTGGTAAGGTAAAGTTTATTTTGAAGTTGGCTTTCTCACCGCGTTGGCTGTCATGCATACTGCCGTTGGCTTGACTACAATTTCCTAAGCGGGTATCTGAGGCAGAAATGTTGAGAACTGGATTCAGTCCTAGTATTAATAATCTTTTCTATTTTTATTTATTTTTTGCTATTATGCCGATTTTGTAATCGTGAAGTGTAATAATCTAAATCTATTAGAATTTCGATTAACGGCACAGCCCAAAAATATTACTACACATTTATAAGTTTTTTATACATACACAAAATCGGTAGTAAACAAAGGTTTGTGTGTTCTCGATACAATACTCTTGTTGTAACCATTTCCTACCTAGGCAGTTAGTCCTTACATATTCCTTGTGTCAAACTCGCTTATCTTCTCTTTACTATACCGCTGTGTACTTAAATAATTTAAACATCCTCTATCTGGGAGTTGATCTGCAGCAGCCGCACATCACTGCATCTGTGAAACCGCAAAAGAAGTAAGAAGATAGGAGGAATGCTTTGAGCAGTAAAAAGCAGGAGGAAATATTTACTGATAAAGAATGGCAAATCAAAGATAAAATATCAATCTTTTATTTGCCTGATATAAAACTGTATTTTTGCTTATGAAATATGCCTCTGCTTAGATACAGTTTACTGAACCTCTGTAAATGTAGTAACCACTAAAGCAAGCAACTCACGCTGATTTTCAGTACGTTAGCACAAAATAAGCCAAACAAACCATGTTTGTTTTTTTGTTTTTTTTACTTTGTAAGGACTAGTACAATCTAGAAAGATGTTATGGCACTCGTGTCAATGAGTTGGAGCTTCTTTTATTCTTACTACAGCACATTAGCTCCAGTTTGCTCTACTTAAATGCTTTGGTTTCTGCACTTTATCGCCGTTAAACGTGCACTCTATGAGAGAAGAAGGACATTGTATTTGTCCCTTGTGCTGTTTTTGTTGCTCAGGCAGAGTGACAGCTGGCCAGCCTACTCTCCCCATCATCAGCAGTCATTTGCTATTTTGTTGTATGTCTCATAGACACCAAGGCAGGCACTTAAGCTGTTGACAGTCTATTTTAGACTGATATTTGGGCAATGCATCCAGTGTCCTACTACTCGAGCAGTACATTAAACAAGAGTTTCCTAAAATTTAATAAATAGAGAATGTCGGCTTGGGTCATATGGTCTTAAAGTCCCTGATATAACCCCCCGCCCCCCCACACACACACACACACACACACAACAACAAACACGCACACACACTAACATACAAAAATATTTGATTTCTTATATTAACAGGAAAAAGGCAAGGCACCTTTTTAAACAGTACATCATACACAAGATAACTCAATGCACTTTTTACATAATTCAAAGTACTGAATTATTTAGTAAGTATCTATGAACAAAAGAACTTAAGATATTTATCATATATATATATATATATATATGTATATATGTATATATATATACATATATACATATATATATATATATATATATATATATATATATATGTGTGTGTAGAGAGAGAGAGAGAGAGAGAGAGAGAGAGAGAGAGAGAGAGAGAGAGATAGATAGGTTTTTTTTTTCCTTTTAATGTTTTAAAAGACCTCAATCATAGATAGGGGGAGGGGGGGTTTAGAATCACTGCTTTATAGTGCATTTCATACACAATGTCACTCAATACAAAGTCAGAGTTTTAATTGCAAAAAAAAAAAAGAAAGGAAAAATAGCTTACAAAAATGACTAAAGAGCATCCTGTGCAAGAGTAAGGTTTTCAAAAACATGATTATAAAAATACTGAAAGATCTTAAACAGTGACGTGACTCGTGTTCGGCACGATACGAGGTGCATTCAAAGACCGCTTGCACACTACATTTTTATGACATTTGAAAGGCAGAAAGAATTCCAACAATGCATTAAATGTCAATAACAAAAATATCTAAACAATTTGTGCTTTCTAACAGTCTATAAAGTGATATTTATCAAGAAGAATGATGGGGTGAAATGAAATCACTGAAAAGCAATGATGCATCTGGTCAGGCTTTCATCCTCCATTCTGCTAGTTTTCCCAGTAGTGGTTGAGACGTCAAACTTTAAATATTCAGGCTTAAATTAGAAACAACATCTTTTCATGCTCAAAGTCCTGGATATCTACAAAATATTGTTTGTTTTTCATCAATTCTTCTAATGTATTGTAAAATATTTTCAAATTGACGTTTTAATTGTATCAAAGTAGATAGTTTTGATCATACCTCAGAGTCAAAAGTCAAGGGAGCTGATCTTGTCTATTGCCAATATATCTGTTTGAGCTCATGTGATTGATCAAATGTCAAAGTGAAACTTTTAGTGGACAGCATACAACAGAAAAATAATGCATTGCGGTTGATTGCCTAATTGAGTTTAATGTAGTGTATACCTGCCCTTGACCATAAGTCAGCTGGGATAGGCTCCAGCCAGCTTCCCTGCCACCCTGCTCACAGTGCTCAGGTTAAGTGGCAGAGATGATGGATGCCACACTTTTTTTTTTTTTAAATATATATATTTTTATTACATTTTCTTGAAAACTTCTTGGGTGGCGGCGAGTTTACTTGGGTGGCCCAACCAAGTATTAACATGGTGTGGTGTTGTTATGGTTTAGTGGCCTCATGCATAATTTATCATGATCATGCTTTTACAGTCACTGGTTTGCAAGCCTAGGCTTAGAGGGCACGTTAAGTGTTGATAGTGCAAACATATACTATAAATTGCAGGAACAACTTACATACAGCAGATTTTGTCTAATTATAGTAACGTAACCTGATGGAAAGTGCCTACTAATTCCTTGCACATTAATTTCTTCTTACTGAGAAGTTTTTAGGAAACTAACAACGATTGTAATAATAATACAAATATAGCATCAGGGTCGGGCCAAGTTCATCAATGAGGTTGGTGGGTCGGCCCGAAAAAAAAAAAAAAAAAAAAAAAAAATGGTCGTCAAATGACTTCTGGTGCTCATTTGAGAAACACACGTAATTTTTTTTGTACATCCCTGATTATATTTATTATTGGTGATGTATTTGATATATTTAATATTTTGATGTCTAAATGCATACATTTCTAAATTCTTGACCAACATGTCTGCACAGCCTGTGATAGGGTCAAAAATCAGTCAAGCAGGTAAACATCACATTTCACCGTCATAGGGTTCTCATCCGCACCATGTCCCCTGATCCGTTTTGGGTCAGGAGCTCATCTGCCCTGAAGGAACAGCACATCAACTTATTATGAGGGATTATGATAGATTCCTCCTTCACTGACCTCTGCAGGCACTCACAGATTTTTCTCTGCACCTGCACACACTCACATGTACATGTTTATTGAAATGTGCAAGTCAAGACATGAATATACCGAACAGTCTTTATAATTATACATATTTAAGACTTTACACAGGGTCAAATGTGCATATGAAAATACACCATGCACTACTTTTCAAATTTGTTGCATTTTCTAATTGTAGCAGAGCTCAAGACTGCAATCAAAATGGTCACATGCGTGACTTTTTCGTTGCCGTGTGTGAGTAAGAATTTCATCTGGTCGTGTTCGTTTGACTGCATGCATTCTAATGCTACCTCCAACTTGGCATGGGCCTATATCAGATTCTGACGGTGTGATAACCGTAAGCAAAAATATCACAGTGTCAACGGTATTGAAATTACAGCTTTTTTTTCAAAAGAAGAAAATATAGAATACAGCATGTGTTACAATGTGTTACAATAACCAACATTTTCCATGCTAAGTGAAAAATAATAAATATAGAAATAAAAATAGTAACCAACGCTGTACCTTAAGTGACCAAAACCCGTAGTTCAACAATAGGGTGTGGACAGGAAAATTAATTCATTTTGAGAAGGCACATTAATTTAAACCTCACATTTTTGCCAGTGAATCTCAATGGATTCATGTAGAAATATCATTTTCTGTGACCTCATAGCTCTGACTGTCATTACCAGAAGAACAAATTCACCACCTACTACTCTCATGACATTTCTCAGCCTATTTAATGTCTTTGCTTGTCATGTCACTTCTGTTTCTGAGTTGGCCTTTTACAGCGAGCACATAGAAGGTAATTTTAAGGGAATGGCCTTTTAGTTACAACAGCATCTGCCAGACAACTCTGTTTAAACACTCTATTCTCTGCCTTTTTAAACCAAGCCCATCATTTGGTTGCTTCAAGGTCTCACATTATTCAACTTTTCCACAAACTAAAATAGTTCCCAAATGTGTAAAAGACATGACTGTGACATGCACTTGTCAGAATTGACTTTGGATCGAATATTTTTGCTGTTCGTGAATCAGTGTGGGGGGGGAACTGTTCAAAACAGCCTGTTTTAGGGGCGTGTCACTTTTATGTAAATAGCTACACAAGGCCACGCCTATGGCATACCCTTCTCTCTTGAAGGGGCTGTGATTTCGGCTCCATGTGCTAATGTGAATGGAAACGGACTAGGTCATGGCGAGCAGAAGCAGCGGGGTACAACCGTACCAAGTTGAGCCAGACAGACATGTCTTTTACACATTTGAGAGCGATTTTAAAATGTGGAAAAGTGGCATAACGTATTATTGTAAGAAAAAGCAGAATGTTACTACACATACTATGTTGTAGCGTTAGTTTGTGATTGTTTAGGCAGTAGTTGTTTTGGCATAATCGGCATTGTCCTGCGAGTGTTATTTTGCCGTGAATGTTTCTTATTTGCCGTGAATGCTTGTAAACATTTACAAGCGGTAATGAATAACACAAATGTGCACATTTAGGTCACTGTGCGGTCGCAAGGTGCAAGCCGTCTCGTCGAGACCACTTAGCGGCCAGTTAGCATCACAAAGTCACGTCAACTCGGTGGCCAGTCACGACAAAAATAACCACCGCGGATTGTATCTTGGCAAACCAATATGCGACCGCTTTATCATATCTCTTGTAACCAAACAACCTCCACACGACAAATGAAGCTTCCACTTCAGGCACTAAAAATACACTACTAATATGGTTGAAAGTATGATATGGCACATCACTAATTGATAGGATAGGAAAGAAGGCTAAATCAAAATAAAATGTTAAACTTAGATCTTTAGCGCTTGCAGTCGTGTCACACACCTTTGGGACCGATCCATTATGTTTAAACGAGTTGCAAATACAGCTCTGAACAAGCTTTCATTAACAAAACAGTCCTTCAAGAAATGTACACATCCTTCCAAAATAAAATTAGGCTAATCCACTAAGACAGTGGATTCAAAGACCCGGACGACGGAAGTAGAAAAGCACTGGGATGCTCATTTGTGTACTGTGCAACCAGAAACACAGTAAGCTTACTAATCACTGTTTCCCCATTGTTCTCCAGCGAGTGTATGCAAGCAAAAAAAAAAAAAAAAAAAAAAAAAAGAGCAGCCAGCTTCTCGAATTTCTGTGGGTTTGACAAACCTTTACCAGAGGCGGTGCCATTAACCCATGGCTGGGTCGAGTTCACTTCCGTGTCTTGTTGACGTCACCAAGTCACGGAAGTTTGGTTTGGTTTATTGGTTTTGAACATATAAACACATTACTAGTGTTAAAAAAAAAAAAACACAAGTTGAAAATAAAATAAAAAAAATAAAGGAAGAAAGGGGGGAAAAAACAATAAATGCCATAATTTACATGTTCAAGGTGTAGGAAGAAGTACACGTACTTATATAGTCCTACTCCCTATTATGATTATGTCATAATTATATACTAACAAGTTGTTCCTATTCATAAGTTTAATCTGCCCCTTTGAAGTACACATTTTAGAGAGGAGGAGAAAGCTAAAGAAGTCGCGGACAGACATTTCATACCTGGTTGGATTGTAGACAGGCCGGGGTTGCATATTATTGATAGAAAACCACACTAAAGTGCATTTTCAAACTATGGGACTTTTAAGCCCTGACAAATGAATGAACGAATGAATTCTAAAGAAAATGCACACTATCGTCATAGTCTCTCTGTTGCAGAATGCACATTCTTTTTTTCTTTTTTACTGCTGGATTTTGCTATCTGGGTGCTGATCCTTCTTCCCCCCCCCCCAATCTCGCTTGCTTTGCTCTCGGGTTCAGTAGATGTAGCTACATACAGTAATTTCATGTGATTTCCAACTTCTGTAATGACTCTTTGACCCGACTACACAACTGGGAGTTAATTATTTGCTAATTTGTAGGCTAGAAGACAGACAATGGTGGTATATTTTGCCTTATTTAATGTACCACTTTTAATGAGCAAAGGGTTTTCTTCTTTCTCCCTCTTAACATATATTTCTCTGATGATTCATCCTGTATTTGATAAGCACAAAAGAATTAAAGAGGAGTTTCAGTTCAGTTCAAGTCATTTCAGATCTCAATTAATTAAATATTATAGTTGAATAGCTTTTTCAATTATGTAGCATAATTAATTGAGATTAACATAATCTAAGAATAAGAATGATTAATGGCAATCTAAACATTTTACCCATTGAGTAATGGATTCATAATCAACGTGGAATAATTAGCTCACAGGCTAATCTAATGTATGTGACTTTCCTCCATGTCCTTGTATGTACTGTACTCCCTACATTGCGTTAGCATGTTGACAGATGGTCTCCCGGGGCTAGATCAAGGAATCCGTCAACTCCTGGACAGTCTGCAGCGTAATACGGAGGCAGTGAATACGATATAAGATTGGTTTGGATTCTAGTTCCATCAATAGTCTTCATTATCCAGGAGATGCTGACACATTCTTGTCACATGAGGAATTGTCTTGAACCAGAACCAACTCACTGTACCAACATACTGTATGTGTAGCTATTGATTTGTGATGAATATATGTGTCCTAACTGGATTCACCTGGAAATACCTGTTTAGTTGATACCTCTGTGCAATTGTGTTAGTGGGTAGGTGAAGAAGCTGGCTTGGGATTCGCCCAATGGGTGTGAGGATCGAATTATCTTAGCAGTTTGTGTATCTCTGGTTAGCACGTAACACATCTTTAAAAACTCTCAGTCAGTCGTCACAATTTATCTCAGGTTGATAAATCTCATTGAATGTGCTTTATTCACCTTTTTGAATATGCTCCTCCCAAAACGCACAAGATGAACTGTGTGGCAATTTTGGGCATTTGGCAACAACAAAGAAAAACTAAAGATGGGAATAGGGGCAAGGAAATAGTTGGCAAAGGCACACGCAGTATGATTCCCTTTACTTTCTGTTTGCATGCATGGCTTCCTTATAAATCTGACCCTCATTAAGGCCAGACTTGATCTGTTGCTTTGTGAATTCTTTTGCCTGTGTGCCTCTGTAGGGTGTCTTTAATTGATGAAGGCCAGCTTTACACTAGTGCTTCCTTTTACTGCAGGCTTCAGTGACTTTAAGTAACAGAATGGAGAATCTCCATTCATGCACGTACACGCAAACACACTCACAACATACACACATCCTCACTGAAACTGCAAAATCACCTCCTGCTGCTCCACAGGGCCTGATTATGTCTCCAGCCCATTGAGAGTAGTGTATAATTTAAAAGTGTGCTCTTTATCTTAGAACCTGTGAAGGTTTGGGTATTTTTATTCAGAGCTTGGCTATGAACATCCAATCCTTTTCTCTCACTCTCAAAACTTTACATTAACACTTGTAATGGCATTTGTCCTCACTCAATTCACCTTACAAACTTCCTTATCCAAAAAATATGTAAATTACCAGTTAAACCTGGTTGAGAAATATATTTCATTACATTTTCAACTTATTGAAATTATGTTCATACTCAAGTACAGGAACAGACTGAGAAATTGATTTTCACATTTTGTTGTTACAATTAATGGCAGCAATTTTGTAAATTGTTACGGCCACAGACATGACTGAAGTAGAACAGTGTGTCCTGCATTTGCATCATGACTTTTCAGATGGATGTGTTGGATTTCCTGTGTACATGTGTACCACGTCATGTGAGTTGTTCTGATTTTGAGGCTTTACTTTTCACCCAGAGAAAATTATTACATTACACTGTTTTACAATCTATTAAATGGGAAGTCAACACAAAAATGATTCTGATTATTATTGTTTTGTGGACTATGAATAAAGCAGCAAAATCCACCTGTTCATGGGTCAGCTTTCAAACGGCACATGACTGGAAAAGGTACTGTAGTAGGATTCAACAAAGTTGTAATTTTGCATACAATTTTTACAATATTTTTCATAGGGCTGGGTATCGATTCTAATTTCCTCAATCGATTCAATTTTCATTCACGAAAGTTCAGTTTGATTCCATTTCAATTTTTTATTTTATTCGATTTTGATTTACTTCAATGCAATACAAAATTGATTAATTCTGGAACATCAATTATTAAATACCAAGAACATGATAAGAACTCTATTAACATTAAATTCTATATTAACTTTTGTGGAGGCGGTAACTACTTAAAGGATTTAGTTTATTAATGAAAGTAACATGTTATCACTTAAGTCTTAAGCCAACATTGAGATCAGCAAGAATGAGATGATAATATTTTCATAATTGTGGGAATGCTGAAGCAAAAAATAAGAAAAATCACAAGAACATGTGATTTTTATTCTCCACACTTTTTTTTGCCGCGTAACAACTCCCACATAATACTTCTAATTTACACTGTTCAAATTTCAACTAGCTTAAAAAATTCACACCTCCCGGGGTATATATATCGTCTGATTCTACATTACTTACAGTCTTTGCACAATTTAACGTTAAATATCAACTTTTCCCCAACTTTTCATTTCCAATGGTACAGACATTGAACTTTTTCCAAGTATCATTTTCCACGCCCACTTCCATACATATAACTTATGATCATTACCAGGTGTCCGATACTGCTCGGTGGAACAGTTGGTAAAATGTATTGTCCAGTAACCAGGATGCCATCATTTCATAATGTATCTCTCAATTTGCTTCATAAGCATTCCACATGCATTCATATCTTAGCATTCAGCATTCCCACGCAATTTCTCCAGAAATTGCACTTAGTTTAGTTGTAATTTAATAATTGTAAATATAAGGTTGTATTCAGACCTGCACTATTTGGTCCACTTTAAACGGACCACAGTTCATTTCCCACACTGTTGCGGACCTTTTGTGCAGGTCTGAATACACACAAATGAATCATTGTGCGGAGTCCAAACAAGCGGGCCGAGACCCTCTTTTTGAGGTGGTCTCGGTCCACTTCCAAACCCACTCGGTGCGGTTCGTTTCGCAGTCTGAATACAAACAACGGCTGAGCCGCTCCAACTGCAGGACATATGCGACATTTTGGGCCGAACAAGATACCGTAGCCAAACATGGTGGGGGGAAATATTGCCCGGTAGTGAATATTGTGCTGTATTCTGTTTAGCCATGCTTCTGTCAGCATGTTGTGGGTCGGGCAGCGGAGCGGAACGGCTCCTTCGGGCTACGGCACGCAATTGATGATGCTGTTCCAACATTGGAAACAGCGTCGCGGAACCTCCTGAGCTGCTCTTGACGTCCGCAAATATCTTCCATCTAATAAGGCCACAAATATGAAGAGCAGTAATGCAGAAAGTCAGAATTTCATGTTTTTCCCCTATTTCTGGGTTCCGTTATGCGTTCAGCCCTCGTCTTGTTTGTCTAAAGGGAGCACAGGTTGTCACGCGGGTCAACGTGATTACGCAATGTAGTCCGCTTGCAAAAAGCCATTGTGAATATGAACCGCACCAAACGAAAAAAATAAAGTCCGCTTTTGGTCCGGACTAAACAAGCGGACTAAGGAATTTTCTGGTCTGAACAGATTCTGAATTGTCCTCAAAGTGCAATTAAATAAGTCAGGTCTTTCATAAAGGTAAGAAAGTACTTTTAAAACATGTGAACAGTAAATTCCTAGAAAACAGTAAAAGAGAAAAAAACGTGGCCTTTAAAAATGTATTTTATGGCAAAAATAGATGTTACAATAATCGATTCATGGTTTTATGAATTGATATCAAGCTCGAAAAGGAAACTCGATTTGATATATATATATTTTTTTTTAAACAGCCCTAATTTTTCATACAACTGCAGTTGTATTTTCACATGGAATGAAAAGGTAAAATGAGTTGTTACACTTGTGGCAATCTTAACTTCTGGTTTTAGTTCCACAGGTTTAGTTACTGTGGCATCAGAAGAATCTGATGCCCATCAGAGTAGATTCAATGTGAGGCCTCACAACAGTAGTACACATACAGTAGATATGTCAAGTAGTGTGAGGCAGCTTTGTAAATGGTTATTGTGCTTGGTGGAACTCCTCCGATGGGATTCATTTGATAATTCCTAAATTTGACGCAACTATAATTGACAGATGTTAAATTGCAAAGCCTCTGTTTTTTGCTAAGCTTTTATGGACAATGAAGGCCCGGACCTGAAGCGATCTGAATTACATGGGTCGAACATTAAATTCTTTCAAGGGGATTGCAGATTGCTTTCAGATTGTTGGGCATTACTGTATTGGATGATATTAAGCTGCAAAGCTTTTGAGTTTGTATCACATACGGTGGGTGGATCATTGTGTCAAAGATTCTGGTCTCAATCTGATTATTAACGGTGCACCCTGTGACCTATAATGAACACTCAGCCACACAACATCTGCTCATCGTGGAAGGTACACTGTAAATACAAATGCAGTACTTTTTGACTCTGTGGTGCTGACCGGTTGCGAGGAAAAGATAACCAAGCTCCAGAAATTTTGTTTTGCTTCAAATTTGCCAAATTTTCAAAGGTGACCCATGTCAGAATGAATCTTGTAGTTTATGTTATTTAACTCATCCGAATGCCAGCCCAGGTGTCTAATACATGCATCGTCAGAGCTACATGTGGCTCTTGTATCTTCCTATTTTGGCTCTCTGTAAACTTAGAAAATAGAGTACTTAGCCTTTACACATACAAGTAGCACCAGGTGCTATCCCTTGCCTTTTCACCAGCAAATCTGTCCTTGTGATGTGTTACCACAGTTAACTTATTCAGTATCATGTAATGCGACAAAGCAAGGAAAGAAGAAATGAATTAGATGGTGTGCTTGCTGTCATTTCCATTGAAATCATCCACGTTCCCTTGTGAGAATTCCATTGTTCTCATTCATTGAGTTGATTGGTTAACTGTAATGAGTAGTGGTGGCCCGAAGTAATGAGGGGGGCATGTTTGTTTCCTCACTAGTAAAGCCCTGCAAGTAGTCCAGCTAAAACCCCCTTGACTGTAAAATGTGGAAGATACTAAGGTTATTATTGGTAATGTTCAAGAATCATGGAACACATGATCTTTTTTTGGCCAAAATACAAATAGTCCTCTGTGCTTTCTTTCACACCTCCAATCCAACTTGTCTTGATGCCTTTCAAACAGCCGACTCTTTGTAGTCCCTTAACATGGTTCTGTGTCAGAAGAATGCTGTTTTCTGCTGATGGAATTGTCATTTATACCTCTTATTTCCCCATTGTCTGTGAATGATGAAAACATTTTATTTTATTTTATTATTATTTTTTGCTCCTGTCTTACTGTCATACATTTCATATGCCCTGAATTCCACCTCAAAAGTCAGGTATGTAGGCAATTTAGTCAGCAGTTACATATAGCTCTTTCACAGAGTATTTCAACTGTAAATTGTGTAGCTCAGATGATCCGGAGGTGTTAGTTGGCAAGAGTTGCACTTGTGAAGTGTTGAGGTCTACACTCACCCGCTTGTTTTATGAGTTTATTTTCGGGCCGCCACTCACATATATTTGTAGAATTGTTTATTGTATCGTTTATTCCATTCATTAATAGAATAATCAGATATAAAATGTATTGTTGTATTTTTTCAAAGTGTATTACAAATCATTCTCAGATAATTGCAAATGTTTTATTTTTAAGATTAAACACAAAATAATCAGTTTTCTTTCATGAAGGCAACAGAAACCAATAATTACTGCTGAGAGGCTGAAATCAAAAGATTTGGAAAATTTAAAGTTGAAGAACGTCGACTATTACTCTGATTAAAATAGTTATTGATTAGTTTGATAATCGATTAGATGTTAATGAATCAATTAATTCTGGGCTCTCTACTTTGTTTTGAAGCACTCTTGATGTCAGGAAAGGCTTACTCTTGCACATTTTTGCAATTTGAGTTTGTTATGCCAATAGGTCACTAATGGCTTCAAGGTCCAAATCTCTTGGCAGCAGGCATAGCTCCTGAGTCTTTTCAGCACAATGAAGCTGGCCATCCGTACACCCATTTTCAGCAGAGCAGTATAACACCATCCCCTGGTCAGTGCGACACTCATTATTGCTTGCTCCGTGGTGTCAGATCTCAGCTAAAAGGCCATGTTTCACATTTATGCCTATTAAGCACAGTAAAATGCCCCAGACAATGCCCCGGCTGATTTGTGAAACTAAAGTCAGCGCATAAATATGTGTCTTGTTGCTATGCATTGTGTGTAACGTCTTTTGATATAATTTTTCATAATATCGCTATTTGATTCTCTTAAGAATGGAGATGAATAACAGTATTTGACTGTGGGGTTGATTAATGCAAATGAAATCCATCTTGCAGGTGAATTTATTTCTGCAATGGTCGTCAGTCTCAGTTTCTTGTATCCACTTTTTTTTTTTTTTTTTTCAGAGAGCCAGCTGCTTCCAGGGAATAACTTCACCACAGAGTGCAACATCCCTGGAAATTTCATGTGTGGAGATGGGAAGTGTGTCCCGGGAGGGTGGCAATGTGATGGATTGCCCGATTGCTTTGACAAGAGTGACGAGAAAGGCTGCCGTAAGTGCACTTTCTTTTTTTTTTTTATCACGGTTTTGTCCATTAAGAAAGGAATCCTTGCTAGTATTTTTTTACTATAGCAAATTTTGGCCATGTAGTAAAATGGTAAAAAATCATTTGACCACAATAATCACAGGATATTGTTCCACATTAATTCACTAACATTTCTGATAAAGGCCAGATCATCCATACAACAATTTTCTGAGCCGATTATTCCTCACAGGGGTTGTGGGGGTGCTAGAGCCGATCCCAATCAATGTCTGTAATTTACAGAATCTTCTAACAGAGGTCAAAAGGACCTCATGCTCACAGTCTCCCAAATGACATGGAGAGACAAAATAGATTCTGACAGAGGAGAGAAGAAGTAAAGCTGACTGAGCCTACTGGGCCTCCGAGCCAGGATTAGCCGTTGTCTGGGTAGGGCAGAGGCAGGCAAGAGGCGAGAAATGAAAAGCATAGGCAACCAGGGTGAATGGGTGTGACTCATATTGCATCGAAAGCTGATCAAAAGGTTACAACAACAACAAAAAAAGATTTACGTTTCAAAGAAATTGCTGTTCTGAAATAGTCGAACATCTTATACATTAACAAGGTTTCCATACAATTTGAAGACCCACATTGTTAATGTTTGGCACAGAAAATTACACTCAGCAGGGTTTCCAACCATTTCCACCCCATCCCAAACTGTATGCAAATTAAAGGACAGGGAACATAGATATCACACTACCATTTTCCCCCTACACATGATTGTTTTTCCATTCCTTTAAATAGCAATGCAGCAATTTATTTTTGCTCATGGCTGAGCTGTGTCAGAGATGAAAGACTTCTTGTTTGTAGCTTGTAGGATATCATGTACTGTTCTACTTGTAGATGTAATCACAATCAGGTGCACCCTCCATAGCTAGTAATGATCCTCATTTCATCTCCATGACACAGCCTCTCTTTAGCCTCATGCACTTTTTCAATATTTGATATTGGTGTGCATTGTGAACATAATGTACATAACCGAGTAACTTAAACATAAAAGAACTGAAAGAAAAGAAAAGTTACAAATGTGCATACCAACTTGCAAAAAAAAAAGTTATTAGAAAGATATTACAGTTCACTTTTTTGCAGGTTCCTTTTTTTTTTTTTTTTTTTTTTTTTTTTTTTTAATGCTCTTATATCAGGATTTTCGGTGATTATTTTTCCACATGGGCTATTTGGAATCAAGTCACACTTAAAGCTGCTCTGCTCATTGTAGAAAATTGAAAATGTTTACAATAGCCTTTTTTGACCATTTATGACTCAAACATCTTCTAATTAGAAGATTAACACCTTAGCTGTACACAATGGGTACTCCTGCAAGCCTCTGGCCAATAGTTTTCAGACTGGATTCGGTTTTGAATTTCCCACACTGTCTGCGGACGTGACACCATGGGTGCATCGTTTACATGAAGAAGGGAGCATGAAGTTTCATCTTTTCGGCCACACATGGCAGTAGCGATTTGAAATTCAATTTCTGTATTGAGCAGTTTTGATAAAGGAAGTTAAGTGCATTGTGCCTCCTGCAAAGCACAATTGGCCAAATTTACACAACTGCTCATATTTACAGTATCTTGGCGGACATGAGTCAGCACTTCGCTGCTATTTATTTATTTATTGCACACATTTTCCCACAATAACTACATCTCTTACACACTGGGTCTCTGCTTAGCGATGGTTGACAACAGACGTGTCTCAAGCTATGCTAAGCTAACTTTAGCTTTGTTGTAATTTAACACAGTCTATTTCAAACTTTCACATATTTGAACAACTTGATATCTAGTATACAAACACCATAAAGTATGTCCCAACTACAGGATATATACCGTATACAGAATGTTGCAGTAAATTCTAATAGATTAGCAGTAGTAGTTTTATATTATGCCTCCCCCCAACTCTTGCATGCTGTTGACTGTGAGCTTTGTGGGATTTATTTATTTATAATTTTTGTTGTTGTTGAAACATTAGAAGCTGAAAGTAACGTGAATGACTCATAGATATACCTTAGTATATATATAAAAAAAACGGTACTTTGTATAATTAGTGACAATATAATTTACCATACATAATGTAGGATGAGTGAATATGCTTCACATGGTGTGCCCTTCTCTCTGTAATGAGAGGCAAAAGTTACTTCCACAGCCTGTCCTTACATTATGCAGAGAGCATGTCTTCAAATAAGTTTTGTTGGTGTTGTTGTTGTTTAATTTTAGCAATCTTATTTTGCATGCAAAGTAGAGCATGAAAAATGAGCAGTGAAAATAAAGTGCAGAAAAGGCACTTATGAAGCAAATGAAGATGTACAAACAATTATAAATAGTTAACCACTTTTCTCAGTGGCCTAGGACCAATTGATTCACAGCCTGGCACAATGGTTGGGAGTTAGCAACAGAGTTAGCAATTGTAAAGTAAAAAAACAAAACAAAACAAAACAAAGTGCAAGTCAAGAGAGGACACAAGAAGGGCAGTGTATTGAAGGCTCTCACACAGACTACTATTTAGTTCATTAATATGTCATAGCAAAGAATGGTCACATTTATTTATTTATTTTTTGACACAGTGTTTATTGATACTCCTGTGCATCACAGCGATGAGGTGCAAATTGAATTCACTTTATTGGATTCCAAAGTGTTGTGTTATTGCTCTCTGCAGTAATAACATCTTGACATTCGTTTTATTTTTGTGGACATTCTGACCTCAAGAAAGTAGATTAAAATATCTGTTGAACTGTTATCAATAGCAAACCAGTGCTCTACAGAGGGTATTGAAATACTTGTACTTTAAATTTCCTGAGAGATTGTATAAGTTAGACTTCATATTTTGCAGCTCCAACAGTATCATTAGGATTAAGAATAAGTGTGTGTATTTTATTATTATTATTTTTCGCACATGGCCTGTATTCCGGGATTTTTGGAGGGCCCCACAACTTTAGGCTTCTTTTTGAGGGTCAAGACTTGGTTTTAGAGTTTAGGTTTGAATTATGGGTTAAGATTGAGGTTAGAGTAAGGAATGGGGGTAGGCAATCATTTGTGATGGTTGGGATTAGGGCAAGGGGCTAGGAAATACATTATGTCAATAGGAAGGCCCCACAAAGATAGTACCACAAACTTGTGTTTGTGTGTGTGCGTGTTGTGACAAACAGTGACTGCCGAGACCGTCAAGCTGTAATCAAATCAACTCTATCAAAGACACATTCATTTGCCTCTTTATTTGTGCCATGATTTTTTGCTGAAAGCTTTAAGCAAGTGACACGGATGTGTGTAGACATGCAACCATAACCCTTAATATAACATTTAATAACATTGTGCAATTTTTAATATAATTCGTGCATGCTGTAGGTTCAAAGTTTGGAAAATTCTGAGTGAGGTCATTGTCACAGTTGACTAAGGCCACTTTTCATCAACAGCCTAACCTGGCCTCCGTTGCTTCTTCATTACAGATACCATTCAGTTGGGGGATCAGATGAACTATGCGTTCCCAAATATACTGTATACTTGCAGTATGCTGCGTTTTACTATACGATTTAACGAGTGGCGAGAATTGACACTGGTTTTGTCCATTGCATAATGTAGCGACGTCACAAATGACAACACAACAAATGTATACAAGCTTTCACACAGGTGAAAAATCAATTTCTGAGTTGAAGCAAGTAAGACACAGCCATCAAAACATATTTAAAAAAATATATATACAGTAAATGCCAAAAATTTGGACACACTTTCTTATTCAATGCATTTGCTTTATTCTCATGACTGGTTTCTTTATAGATTCTCATTGAAGGCATCAAAACTATGTAGGAGCTGATGGGGGATTATGTACTTAACATTCACAAAAAAAAAAGTGAAATTACTGGAAAAAAAGTTTATTTGATCGATTCTTCAGAATAGCCATAGGAACTTCTTCAATACTGTTGGAAAACCCAATCAGGTGACTACTTTTTGAAGCTCTTTGAGAGAATGCCAAGAATATGCAATAAAAGTAACCAGAGAAAAGGTATTTATTTAATTATTTTCACCTTTTTTTTTTTTTTTTTTATTTTAAATGTAATGAATGAGAATGTGTGTCCAAACCTTTGGCCTGTACAGTATCATACAGTATACATATATTGTTTTAAGACAATACAGTACATTAAATCTTATTACCTAATTTACAGTAAATCACATTTACAATTTCATATGTACCATTGGATGAAACAGATAAAGCTTGTGGAAAAGTAAGTTAAGTTTTGAGTTTAAAGATTTCAAATATTTATATTCACCAATTCCTTAAAAAACACGCCGAGGGAATATTTTACCAACTTTATAAGTATTGCACTTGTATTTTAAGTGGAAATAAAGTGGGGATTTACAGTGAGTGTATGGCACATGGATACATTATTTTGTAGTTATTCAACACACATATTTGCTTGTATTCTTTTAAACCTCCAGTCTGAAAATAATCCTGACCTTCTTGCTAACGCCCTGAGTCAGATACCTTATTGATTGGTTTTCCACCTTCACTAGTGTTCAGAAAAGTCAGAGAAATCTTTGAAATCCTGTTTTACTCAACCTCTGTGCTCTTTTGTGTTAGTCTCTCTATAGCATGCCCCCCCCCAAAAAAAAAAAAAAAAAATCAATCATGCATGCCTACCACGACCAAGCCTACCTTTGCCAAACAAGTTATTCTTCTCTCTGGGGAGGTGAGGAAAGAAAGAGGAGAAGAAGGGCATAGAGGTGCATATTGGGGAAGGGCAAAACACAAAGTACGCAAGTACACTAGCAGATTCCACCTGACATGAATTCTGAAGTATTTAGGAGGAGAAGGCACAGTGGAGCAGACAAAAAAATTGTGTTCTAGTTTGTCTTCTTGAGTTGCTGCACTGACCTGGATTTGTATTGTTTATTGTTAACTGAAAAGGAACACTAATTTTAAAAATATACAGGTATTAACTTCTTGATTCTTTTGACTTTCTTAACATAGAAGAATGTATATAATTGAAACTGGGTGCAGTGTTACTCTTTGTATTGGCTTGTGGAAGAGTCTGTGTGCCATTCATCTACATACAATAATGGTACAAACAGAAAGTAAGAGGGTATAAGCAAGCGTGTATAAAATTGACTCTACATAATTTACTATGTTCTTTTATCGGAGATCTGTCTCAATGTGTCGACTCAGTGATTGACTGGCGATCTTCGCAGGTTGTACTGTTTCTCTAAACCTAGGTTTGCTGGGATAGACTCCATAGAAAATGCTAACATGGATAAATATGTGTTTGCAAGTGCAAGTTCCACTATAAAACGGTCTCCTCCAGCTGTGCGCTCCACTGTAATCCTGTCACATACTGTGCTTGTGATAGTTTCACCTCAGGAATCAGCTTGACTGCGGCTTCTTTCGCATTCATTTGTGCTGCACCGATCAACACTCAAGCAAATTATGGAAGTTGCCCAAAACCCTGCTCTCTCATAGTAAACAACTTCTATAGAGCGAGGAAAAAGAACATTTGGCACAGAGCTTTAAAAGTTCAAATCATTTAAGATGGTAATGGGAGAAGAGAAGAAGAGGATATAAATATGCTGTCATGCTCTGTAAACATTTTCCAGATTGTCAAAAGTAAGGGTGCTGGATGAAAGTGAAATAGGACACCTTCATGATTAACAAATGAATGCTAAAATGATTGTTTTTCCACATCTTCTACTGTTTAGTGCTTGCTAGAATAATATTTCTCCTGTGGTTTTAAATTCTACTCAGCTCATAGCACGTAGGCAGTATCTTATTTTGAAATGGCTTGGTCAGAACCATCAAAAAGCCCAAAACGGGTCACAATGCTGCCTACGGGATAGTATAGGGCCTTGCATCCTCAAATGCATCGAAGCACTTAAGCTCCATCCTATTGCTGTCTCTCCCACCCACGAATTTCCCTTCACGAGCTTGCCCTTCATGTGACTTTTGAGTTAATTGGGAACACAAACACTGGGTCAGATAAATCTTGCCAGCAGCAGAAGTGGTAATGAGGATGTAGATGAGACAGGAAGTGAGTGAAGGATCTCGCAGCAATCACAGAGCTGTCTCTACTAAGAAAATCATAGCCATGCATTTTACAGAATGCAACATAATGTTGTCTTCTTTTTTTTGGGGGTACACAAGTAAAATAGAATACAATCACAAAATCATGTAAAACTTTGTATGCAGGTAAATTCTGTGTTTATCCCTGTTAGTTTTCCGTACAGCTGAGCGCATGTCTCTTTCCTCCCTGGCGTCCAATGGGCATGATATACCATGCCTAATGGGCTTTGGGTGGTTATGGGTGTGTTGTCCAGGTAAACAAAAGCTTCCCAGAATATAAAACAGATTGGACTCAAGCCCAGCTGCCTCCCTTGTTCTGCGGATTACTTTTCATCTTGGAGACGGGCGCCCCACTTGCTGTTGCTCTACCTATCCCTTCTGCTTTGCCAAATATATTTGTGCCACTTGAAAGAGCCGATAATTTTGCCCACAACATTGTTTACGGCAGGGTGTCAAACATAGGGCCCGCGGGCCGGATCAGGCCCGCAAAGGGGTTTGATCCGGCCCATGAGACAACTTTGTAAAATAAAAAAAAAATTAAAAAAAATTGTAATTTCGGACCAATTAATCAGCCAGCCACAATCAAATATATACATTTGTAATTTCACAAGCAGTCCTCAGATGAGTAATGTAACTTGTACACGGAATCGCCATGGAAGTCATTATTTTACACACAATTTAAAGTTGTGTTTTTAATTTATTTATTTTTTTAAATCATAGACTAACATAAACTTGTTAAATACGACACAAATTCAATTACTGGTAACACAAATACATATGACAGGGATTAACGTCCTTATAACTTCATTAACTGTGCCTCACAATGCATTCTGGAAACTATATATATGCAAAACAGGTAGATTTAACACATCCGGAACTCATACAGGCAAAGAGTTGCCGCGTTTCATTTGCATTCATGTTATTTTTTTAAACAATAGATTACAGTTGAACTCCGTAATTTAGGGCTGGCCCAAAAATCGCAAAAATCTGCGTATAATTGACGACAATTATTTTTGTTATATACCATTATTTTACCGATTCGGCCCATTTAGTAATATTTTTTCCTCCATCCGGCCCCTGGGCTAACCCGGGATTTACACCGGTTGCGTGTGTGGTGCGGCTGCGGTGCAGTGCGGTGCGTCTTGACTGTGTGCTCCGGACGCGTCAATTTTTTGGCCAACTCACACCGGCTCCGCACAGCTGCGGTCCGGCAGCTCCATCGCCGACCACTTCCCGCCGTGTCTCGCATGACCGCGCACGATCATGGGGCATTCAAAACAACAACAAACACACAGAAAGTCTGTGCTCAACAGAGAAGCAAAAAGAGAGGTGGACTTTTATTATTTTGTGGCTTTCCACCTCCAATATAAACCTCTACTCGTCCATGTTCGCTGGTGTCTAAACCGTGAATGAGCACCTCGCTCGTTGACTCCAGGTTCGGCTACGCCCACATCACGTTTTGCGAACATGCTTGCGAAATAGGTGGCGAGTGTTTTATTTTGAAAGGTAACCGGAAATTTATTTTGAAACTGCGACGGTCTTCCTGTCCCGCTCGATGTGTTTTGTGCTAGCTTGCCATTTGCCAAAAATAGAAAATAGGTCTATCCTTACAGAAGGGCTGCGGCACGCCGCAACTGAGACGCAGTCGACACGCAACGCACACGCAAGCGGTGTAAATTGCACCATTCGAATTAATGGAATCTAATTGGTTGTGTTGCCGGGACCAGCAGCCGCATCCAGTGTAAATCCCGGGTAATACGAGTTTGACACCCCTGGTTTACGGGTAATATTCTCATTTGAGTTGATTCAAGGATTTTTATTGTCCATGTTATAGTATCCAGGACATACAGAATCAAAATTTCATTGTAGTCTCTCTCTACTAAGAAGTAGCAGTATAGAAAATAAAAATATTTTTATTACTGCTCAATTAACTCTTTGACTGCCAAAGACGTTTCATGATGATTAGTAAAATTCCAATGAATGGAATGCGATCTTTCATTTCGTAGCCACATTGTATATGTAGTAAAGGCAAACAATATTCTTTTTGCCTTGAAAGATGAGTTAAAATGCTCAAAAGCGGCTGGCACTGTGGATTTTTTTGTTTTGTTTTTATAACGCCTGGCAGTCAAAGAGTGTTAAGAGTTGAAGTGAGCTGTCACCATCCTGTTTTTCTCAGCCTGCAATAAAACACTAAAAGTTGCTGTCACTAAGTCATATTTATAATCTTCGATCCATTATCTGAACATAAGTGCAGTAGGCGGGGTACACCCTGAACTGGTTGCCAGCCAATCACAGGGCACACATAGGCGAACAACTATACACACTCAGAGTCACACTAAGTCACACTACAATTCAGAGTGTTCAATCAACCTACTATGCATGTTTTTGGAATGTGGGAGGAAACCTGAGTACCCAGAGAAAACACACACAGGCACGGGGAAAACATGTAAACTCTAAACAGGAAAGGCCGGAACCCGGAATTGAACCCGTGGGAGGTGGGAGTGGGCAGGGTTCGGGGATGGGGGTGTTGGTTACTGCAATATCTTGTTAAATTGGAGTCGTGGCCTTTGCATGCCACACTGTTAGGGGGCAGTGCTGCTTCTTTGATTCCAGAGTGGGGCTCTTGTTTGCATTGAGTTCAGTTGTTGAAGTATACGGCAACAAGGCAGTTGCCAAATAATTTTTTGTCTGAAGTTGACCGCCATTTGCCACCATTTTCCACCATGTGTCTGATGATCAGACACATTTACCCTGCCCCAACCTCACTGACCTCCCCAATACAGTAAAATATCCCACACTTTCCCACACTTATTTTATACTTATTGGTACAACCGTATGCCACACACAGTGGTACTTTCCTTATAAAGGAAGAAAACACAGTAACACAGCAGCAATACTAGTAACTAATATGGCTGGTTAAAAATAACATACTGGTAAAAGTCACTGAGACTGAGACTTTCCATGATGAGGGTCTGTTCATGTTAATTTTATTCATGCACAAAGCGCAAAGTTACATTAAATGTGCGTCTTCCTCGACACATATATTCCACGTTAGAAAAAAATGCATAAATTAGCCACATCATTGTATAAGCCACAGGGTTGAAAGCGTGTGAAAAAAGTCACGGCTTGTAGTCCGGAAATTACGGTATATAAAACAATGTATTAGATATTTGATTTTGGCTCATGAAAAAGAGGAGCATAAACATAAACGGTACGTGTATATTTTTGATCAGTGGATATTAAAGATAAAAGTTGAAAAAAAGATTTTGAATATACGAAAACAAGTTTGTATTTTTGTCTGATTAGTTTTGGTTTTTGCCTGATTAGAATCAGAGCCAATCTGTTTGTTTGAGGTTGGTCAGGAGGACATCAGAAATTGATCCAGCCTGTTCTAGGAGATAAGGCCTGCTCCTTTTGTCTTTGCCCTGTGTTTGTTTTCCTCTCCCGTCGTTGCTGTATTGCTGTGTTCAGATATGCTATTTCCCTCATCATACTTTAAGGAGCTTGCAAGTTTTGTAGCATTACTTCCCCATCCTAAAAGAATGTTTAAATAACTTGTATTTACATATCATATCATACACATCAAATTTGAGAAAGTCTTGGATCTTAAAAAATACTCACTGCTCCATGTTTTCTCCATTTGTGACTAATGGCACTCGACGGGATGGGCTCGAGTCCCAAAGTTTGAGGAATGGCTTTGTAACTCTTTCCAGACTGATGCAGTACATGTCAATGACTGTTCTGAGATTCTTTGGCTCGTGGCATTTTGTTGTGGGTTTTTGAGAGCTTTTGGCCAATTTAATTTTGTCAGACAGGTTATATTTAAAGTATTTCTTGATTAAACAGTCCTAGAAGTAATCACACTTGGGTGTGGTCAGTGAACGTGAACTTAACTTTAAAAATAAATAAATAAAATCATTCGACTGAATTTAACAAGAGGAGCATTAACTTTTTCAGGCAGGGCCAGATAGTTTAGAAGAGTATTTTCTTCCCCTAATAAATAAATGATCATCTGAAACTGCATTTATTTTCTACTTGAGTTATGCTTGTTTGATGTCCTTAAACATTAAAGTGAGGAAACTGTGCAAAATGGTAAGAATTTGAGAAGATGGCAAATACGTTGTAACAGCAATGTGTTGTGGTCACTTGCCTTGTTAACGTCGTCTTCTTGAAATGAAACATTTTGGCACCATAGTAAACCATCACGGTTCATTTCTGCAGCATGTTGAATTGAATCACACATTAAAAAGCATGCTTCAGACAAATATGGTTTGTTACGTCCAAAACAGACAATCAATTGATTTGCACCCAGGTTGTGCATGAGTTCAATCCATCCATGCATGTATTGTCGATGGATTTTTTTCCCCCTCTGTTTGGAGACTAATGATTTTATTGGTTTCCTTCCCCCTTTTACTCCTCAGCTAAAGTCAAGTCAAAGTGTGCGCCTACTTTCTTTGCCTGTGCCAATGGGGTCCACTGCATCATTGGACGTTTCCAGTGCAATGGCTTTAGTGATTGTCCTGACGGGAGTGATGAAGAAAACTGCAGTAAGTCTCCCACAACAAACATGCAAAACAAGTGGCACATGTCTGAGGCTATTATTAGGTTGACTCAATAATCAAACCCATCATACAGTTTTGTGCTAAAAAAAAATATATATATATATATATATATATATATATATATATATATATATATAATATTATATACCGGTGTGTATATATATATATATATATATATATATATATATATATATATATATATATATATATATATATATATATATATATATATATATATATATATAATATTATATACCGGTGTGTATATATATATATATATATATATATATATATATATATATATATATCAGATTGTCATGATATCTCTCAATAGTGTTCACACATATGCATCACATTCAAGAGGACGCTGCAATTTCTTGTTATTGCTATACTGTAAAATATAAAAAAAAAATAACAAAAATCATAGAAACGCTTCTTAATCACTTCTTTATTTATCTTTTATCTATGTAAGATTTATACGTTTATCATCTGTATGTTTATCATCTCAAATTGAAAAATGTAAAGATATTCAGTATTTCTGTCAATGTTTATTATTATTGTTTGTTTGGGGGGGGGTTAAATAACGGAAAGCTTGATTTTGAATGTTTTAGCGTGTCTGTCTCAATGGAATATTACCAGTTGAAAACATGCCTCAGTGAAAGTCGCAGTGTCCTTGAAGTACAAATGGAGCACCTAATTTCTTCTAATTAGCAGGTTGGCACCTTGTAGTGTAAGCATCACCAACCGTGTGTGAAGGTGAAGTTGAAAGACAGTATTAGTGCAAACTGCAAAGTGCTTCAGATCAAAGAATTTTGAGGCATTTATGATTCCGTTTTAATTGAATCCAAAGGAAAATCCTGAAACACTGACCTGAATTATTTTCTGCTAAATGTATCTGAATAAGAGATAACGCAGAACAACAAATGCAAACTGCAAATGTGTTTAAGAGTTTAAGATTTTTTTAAATATTTTTTGTATGCAAATGTGTGAGCGATATAGCAATGCACTTGTTGATGAGCTGGACTTAATAGTATGAGGACTGAGGAATTTCCTTATCGGACGTGGGATTGGCATGGTTCCACAGCCTCTTAGTAGAATTAAAGCACATATTCTACGTTAATACCAGTTACTATTGAATGAAGAAAAAAACATACCCGCTTAGAAAAATGTTTTTATTCATTAAAAGTAGTAAATCTCCATCTGAATGTTGCTCTCCTTTTCAACCACAGACATAAACACTGTGTAATACGAGCTCGGTTTTCAAAAGTGATAGATATAAACACATAGAATAGAATAGAACAGATGTTGAGGTTTTCTTGAGCAGTCACCAGGATATATAAGATTATAAACAAGCTCATCAGAGGAACAGCCACGGTTAGACACTTTGGGGAAAATGTTAGAGAGAGCTGACTTTGATGGTTCAGACATGACTAGAGGAGAAATTGTGAGTAAATGGGTTGAAAGATGAGGGTGAAGAGAGCAAGAGAAGGTTGATGGATATAGTGAGGGAAGACATGAGGGAAGTTAATGTTAGAGAGGAGGATGCAGAAGATGGACTTCGATGGAAAGGATGACTTGTTGTGGCGACCCCTTAACGGGACAAGATGAAAGGAAAAGCCTGTATTGTCATTCTAAAGTGTAGATAATGACAGACACAACAAAAGTATAGGGAAACCACAGAAAATTGTTATGGACCCGACTTAATTAGGTTTTCTGTTTTCCTCTTGAGCTGCATTTAATGGAATTCCCCAGATGCACTGTGATTAATTTGATTGAACATGTGATGTCTTCTATAAACATTTTCTTTCGAAATTCCATTATATCAGTTCAATAAAATTCATCCTCCACACCAAAGGTTATTCCACGGTATTTTCTCAGCCATCATAACGAACCCAGTAAAACTGGTGAGATGGCGTGTAGTGTAGACTAATTGTCCTTGAATTGCAGTGCTAGGTTTTGGTTTTGCTTTTAAATTTGCATGTGTGACCAAAACTAGCCTACCATTATGCAAATTCAACATATGTGTATCCTTGAATGTAATGTAATGTAAAGGCAGCATGGGCTATATTGGATACAGTTGTTTTGGTGAAAAAAAAATATTTTTGAGCATATTTAAAAAGTACAGTGAGCCAAAGCAGGATAAATATGATTAATAACTCCGAGTTCTCATCTGCACTCAAGCAGCAATATTCTGGACAATGTGTCGTTTGAGAATTATTGTATCAGGATTACAAAAGACAGTTAAATTTATTCAACCTCACAGTCGCTAAAATTTGAAGTAGTTTTTGTGCAATGGTTAGTGACAATATTTATTTTATTATTATTTTTTTGTAATATATTTAAACCTACATGTACTGCCAATACTGTACATTTGTTCTTGTGTGTGTTGTGTAATTCCCTGACGAAACAGACGTGGTGCTGAGGTTCCTTAGCATGTTGTTTAAGCTCAGAGCAAAACGTCTGTACAGGTTGTTGACAGATCTTATTCCTTCTCTTCTTTACAGCAGGTAACCCCTTGGTGTGCTCTGAGGCCCGCTTCAAGTGTCGAAACGGCCGCTGTGTAGACCGCAGCTTTTTGTGTAACGGCCAGGACAACTGTCAGGATAACAGTGACGAGGAGCTCTGCCTGAGTACAGCAGGTGAGACAAGCTCGCTGATAACTTCATGTCACCATAAGTCCAGTTTAGAGGCTCTCAGCAACACACATACCTTCTGTTTTTCTACCCATTCTGTGTTTTCCAAGATTTACACAGCGAAGGCTTTGCTTTCTCTGTGTAGTTTTCGAAAAACATGTTGTACCAAAAGCAACATTTCCTGATCTTAAATGCCACCAGGACATCTCTGACTAGCACCAGTCAAAAAGTACCTGCGAGTCAAAGCAAATCCTGATTTAATAATAAATGTTATCTAATACAAGAGCTGAATCAATTATTTTCAAAAGACAAGTATATTCAGTTTTGATTGGCACTGTCAGAGGGAAGATTATTACCAGTCAGTTCTTTGTATATGCAGTATATTTGTATCAGCAATATCAACCCTTCTCATACACAGTGTTGTTCTCTGTCAGATATAACTGGCAGCCTCACGTCACACAGGCAGCTGCTGTCTACGGCTTCTGTCAGTACCTTAGGCAAGTTTTCGAGTCCAGATGCTTCCTGCTTGCTGTCATACCCTGATCATACTTGTGTAGAGGTGTTTCGCTCCCACTGAGATTTTTTTTTTCCTGTTAGAAGTATAGTCATTAAAGAGAAACAAAAAGGATTGATGGGCTTCAATAATAATGCTCTAGCATCTAAAGCACACATAACAGTCATTTATTTTATGCTGAGATGGGCAAAACGAGCATTTATTTGACCCAGTGGGGCTGTAATCCTGTTATATCTCCCCCTCTTTTGTCCCTGAGATGTCTACGTAGAGATCCTTCATTTTCCTGACCTTGCTTTTTATGCTTTTTAGTTCTTTTCTTTTTAATCCCGTGATATTAGTACAAATAAAAAGCTACAGATCACTAACTGCATCATTCAAAGCAAAAGGTTTATATTTTAATGTTCCTGAAAGGTGGTTTTAAGCTTCTCACTTCTTCTTTGATTGCCTGATAAATTACAGGAAAGTCTTTAAGATTATTTTATGCAAACATATGAGATATTAAAAATGTCATGTGTTAACAGCTTTCCGTTTGTAGTAGGTTTGAGCAGCCATGTGTTATGTTCTGGGATGTTGGATCCCAAAAACGCAGACACAAATAAGATTTTAACTCTTTATTCGCATAACATCGAGAGGCGTGGAACTTAACTTGACTAGACCAGAAACAATGAAAATGTATCAAGAATCAAGAGACGCTAAGCTAACTTGGGCTGTGGAGGTGCACAGAGGAACAGAGGTAATAATCCGACAAAAACACACACTTCTCAGACAGGCTTATATAGACAGTGAATCAATCTGATTGGCTGTGGCTGGGCATGTGGGTAACAGGACTGACATGGAATTATCCGATTGGCTGTTGACCAGATAAAGAGATGAAAGATTCCTGACATCACATAGCTCTGACATCACGTAGCATCTTACCAGTTGAAACTAGCTGCTGGTTACATCAGTTCAACACAGACTCTTGACCTCACGTTCATGACCCAAACATAACCCTTGCATGACCCTAGTCATGACAGTAAACATTAGGGGTGGGAGAAAAAATCGATATCGCAATATATTGGTGCGCTCTCTGTTGCAATAAATTAGCGATACACTGACAGTAGATATCGATGTAACATGTCCAGTTGTGCAGTGTTATGTTATAAATGTTTATGCACTTTAATTTGTCTCACTTTACAATGTTTACAGTTAAAAGACTAAGAGGCAGTGAGGCACTATGCAGAAGTTTTGGCATTGAATAAATGGATAATTGGCATAATAATAATTGGATAAATGGACATTTTCGTTTTTGTGGGCTTTTGTTGACTTTTTTTAGTCACATATCATGATATATTGCTAAAAAAAAAATTTTTGACAATATATCAATTGTGGATATCGTGTATCGTTATATTATTGATATCGTGAGCCAAATTATCGTCACAGTATCAAATCGTGGTTTACCCGTATCATCCCACCCCTAGTAAGCATAACCCTTACATGACCCTGGTCATGACAGTAAGCATGACCCTAGTCATGACACCATGTCGGTCAGCAGATTAGCTTGGATTGTGCATTGCTATTATGCTACTGCACGAATGGACGTTGCAAAGTTGCGTATCACAGTACAGTAATCCACATCTCCGGAGTGGTGTGGACCTTTGAAACTTTTTTTTTTTTTTGACATTATCATTCAGTTTTACTTTGAGCTGCGTGAATTATTGCATCACTGCAATTTGAATCCATGCTTGTCACACAAACACACACACACACACGCGCACACACACCCCAATGAGCACAGAGCTGCAGGTGACAGATAAGGCATACAATATCCGCCATAAGCCACCTGAGCGCTGCGTTTCCTTCCATACTTCCCTTCCCCTACCTTTACCTCGGTCCACGTCCTTCCCCACCCTACTTGCTGCCCTATGTCCACATTGGGTTCTTTTTATGGAAATGATAGCCAGAGGTCATCCCTCAGCCTCTCATACAAGTAGGTGACTTGATTACAGCAGGACTATTAGGTACTGTAACGCACCATTATTTTAGATCTTTAATGTTTTCATTTTCTATTAGAGTGGTCTTGAACTTGTTGGTACAAACACAGCCTGATACTCATGCTCTTTCTGTTTGTTTGTGTAATTGAATTTTGCACTGACAGAGAGATACAAGTGCAGCGCCGTGTGCAATCTTCCAAAAATGCAGTATTGCAATCACAGAACAAGGAGATAGAGTGGGATCAAGTGCCTTTAACAGAGATGAGAAATGGAAAACGCTCCACATGAAAATGCTTCTCATAAACATAACACAAAGGGCATCACGTGTCGTGATGAATAGCAATGCAGGGAGATGGAGGTAAATAAAGACACAAGCAGGCAGACAAATGTCTGCATTTTGTGATAAACTTGAGAGGATGAAAACAGCCTCGGTCCATCCCTGACGCTGAACATTGGAAATCTAGAAACAGAAATGACATGAAAAGTAGTTTTGCAATATACTCTCTTCTTTGCTTTTCCCATCTGCTCACTTTGTCATCAAGGCTGAATGCTTGCTTCTGCAAGGGATTGTTTAAACAGAGATGCTGGTCACACAAGACCCTGGCTGTGCTGAGAAGAACTTGAGCACGTTAAACACTTTGCCTGCATATTTAATGGTGGGGAAAATCCTTAAAATGCTCACAGCAGAGTCTCAATTTATGCATGCTATAGGTAGAAAAAAAAAGTGTCAGATTGTGTGATGACTTGTGTAAATTGTAATTAGTGATGAAATGTCACATGAAGTCATTTCAAGGAGTGTTCATCTTGGCTGTCTTTTAAAGTGACATTGAACAGAGAGGAGCAGCAGAAACAGAGCGGCTTGCATGAATGTAAACAAAGATCAGAGGGCCCAAGGTTTAACATATGACAAAATCCCAAGCACCTGTTTTCAATTGGAAATGTGATTTGAGAATCCAGCAGTTTTACATGCAACGGTCTTCAGTTGTTAAAAGTGACACAGTTACATTTTTTTTTTTTTTTTTTGCCTTGAAGTGGCACAAATTGAACAGTATATGTCATGGGGACAAAAAAACAAAAATACCGCACGGAATCTTATATCCTCTGAGTCATGCCTTTTGTGGATAAAAATCATATACAATGTGCCAATGTGACTGCAGCATAAGTTGACCGGTTGGATATAGCGTAACCCAACACGTGAACTTGTACTTAACGAAATATGTGGATCAGTGATATACTAAATACACACCTGTGACTGCACAAACAACACAAACACATACAAAGCACATACAGTTAAATTAAATTAGGTCAAAACACATGGTACAAATTAAAAAAATATACTGTTTAGTGATTCAAACAACCAAACAACAATTAAGCAATACAAGTGGGATTGATGTTGTACTCAACAAGCTTTCGAAAAATGAATCATTGTTTTCCAAAGTTAAAAGAGATGTTTGTAATTTTTTTAGTTTGATTAAACACAAACTGTCTGCTTTCATGAGGAATTACAGAAATCAGAATAATTACTGGTGGGGGACTGGAATCGCAGGATTTTGATAATTTAAGTTCAGCAATGGGACTCAAAATAATCATTGAAATAGTTGTTGATTAATTTGATCTGTTAGTTACCGCTTAATTAATTTTGACACCTCTACTTCTGTGTTGTAACTGTCTGGGGTTTATGCTAGTGTACTTACTTACATTCAATTAAATGCATGTGTGTCATGTTTCATGTGTCGGATGGCTTTCACTTCAAATGTACTGTACATGTAAATTAAATACAGACTCTCAGTACTATAGTGTATATCCAGATGAAGTAGACACAATTGATTTTAATGTGCATTGAATAAATACTAAAAAAAAAAAAAACATACACATGTGCTGCAGTAAACATGAATCTGTTCCACTCAGTGCTTGTGATACTGTGATAGCGTTGTTGTTGTTTTCTTCCTGGAAAACAATTTTCCCCTGATTTCAATAAGAATCCATTGAACATTGAATTAGGGCATCATAAGTTTCCTGCTTAATCAGATTTAAAGGAAGCCTTTGTTTGCATAATACCCAATAAATTATGCAGCGTGTAAAATCTGTAATAATTAGTTATTTGTGAATTTTTAAGGCTCATAGCCTTGTGTTGCCTTGTGCAAAATAGATGGTCTGGGAAGCTCCCATCCATTCATTTTTTTTATGCTGCTTATCCTTTTCAGTGTCGTAGGTGAGCTAGAACCTTTTCCAGCTGGGTTTGTGTAAAAGGTGAACCACACCCTGGACTGGTCTTCAGTCAATCGCAGGTCATGCAGAATACTGATATTATATGTGTTTAATACATTTTACTAACATCACTGTAATTGCAGTAAGTGTTAGTCTGATGATTTTCAGGGAACGTGTCAGAGGGAACCAGAACAAGAAGCCGCAGTGCTGACAGGCTGACAATTAGATTCATTCTGCTGCATCAGTTTCATGTCAAAATATTGGCAGCTGACATCACCCATGACATGGATTGTTTTGTTATAAATTAGGCCAACCACTTAGCAGTGACACAAATATAAACATTTTTGCTCACTTCAACTTGTTTCTGTACATTTTATATTTGGTGTTTTATCTCTTATCACCACTTTCATTCCAGCAACATCATTATCAGTCACAACCCTCTGATGTGTCTCAATACTCTAACTGAGAGGTCAAATGCCTCATTTTAGACTCAGGGCAGTGCTTGCCTCCCGTGGAGAGGGATCTGCAGCCGTCAGAGAATCATCCTCAGGAAGTCTAATGCTTCATTCAGACTGAACACGAAATATATCTTCATCCCGCGTGTATCACGACCGTTTATTCATGAGGGAAACACGGGGGGAGTTGCTTCAAGCAGAAAAGAGGAGGGGCTCTTTCTTCTCTTACAATAGAAAAATAAAGTTTGTACATCGCTAGTCAATCAATGGCCCTTGATTGTGCTAAAACTGTCACGGTTGGTGGGGAGTGAGCATGGTGGAATGGAACAATGGCCCAGAAACATTACAGGGTGACAGACAGGAAGGGCAATGTAAGGAACTTTATTTACATTGAACAAGTAAAAGACTGATCGCCAAGACCAGACCAAGCGAGGGGAAGTTGGTTGACATGACGGATCATGAGAGGGCTGGTCGCAAATACCATACTGGACAAGAGGAACCAGGTAGCCACGATGGGGCGGGACGTGAGTGGACTGGTCGCCATGACTTGGCAGAACGTGGGGCGACTTGGCAGAACGTGGGGCGACTTGGCAGAATGTGGGGTGACTTGGCAGAATGTGGGGCGACTTGGCTAGACGTAGGGCGACTGGGTAAGACGTGGGGCGACTTGGCAGGATGTGGGCAACTTGGCAGGACGTGGGTAACTTGGCAGGATGTGGGCAACTCACAGCAACTTGATGACATGGGTGACTAGACACTAGTAACAATGAGGACAAGAGGAACTGGACTGTGACAAGGAAGACATGGACGACTGGACGTGACGATGACAAGAGTTTACTTGACTGAGATAAGGACGATTGAACAGAGACCAAAAACACCGTTGTTCCAAGACTTGACTTGACTTGACTTGACTTGACTTGACTTGACAGCAAGACACCGTCACAACAAGACAAGACAATGCTCCCACTCGGACTGAACAGACACCACTGACTAAATACACCAAAACTAACAAGACACACCTGGGAAACACAATAGGCTGAGGGCACTGATTGGTCACACATACCGGGAAGGGAAGACAGATGCAGGTGGATGAGGTTAGCCATGACCAGACAAGGGGAGAACTCAAACACTACAAACACCTAAAACCAAACAAAACCCAACCACATGACAAAAATGTATTTGGCCAGAGGTGGGTAGAGTAGCCAAAAAGTACTCAAGTAAGAGTAGCGTTACTTCAAAATAATATTACTCAAGTAAAAGTAAAAAGTCGTCATTAAAAAATGTACTCAAGTAGAAGTAAAAAAGTATTCGCTAAAAAGAATACTCAAGTACTGAGTAAAATTTTTATATGCCAAAATGTCCGTTTGTTTTGCCGTCAGGTGATTATTGTTGCTACGTCTGATTGGTGAAACACAGTCATGTCGCAGAACCACTGTTGCCTCTCATGGTAAAGATAATGAAAAAAGGAGAAAAAGTAACGACTGTAGTGTGGCCAAATATAGCGGAGTAAGAGTAGCGATCCTTCTTCACACATCTACTCAAGTAAAAGTAAAACATATTGTGTGGTAAAACTACTCTTAGAAGTACGTTTTTTTTGTATATTTTTTTTGTAAAGTTACTCAAGTACATGTAACGGAGAAAATGTAACTCGTTACTACCCACCTCTCTATTTGGCTAATGCTAAATGCTATATTGCTAACAAACGCTAGCGAATGGGTAGACAAGCAAATTTGCGAGGGCTCACCCCTACTTACGTCATGGTAAATGTGTCATCTGCACCCTATCCGCATGAACTGTATCGACTTTATATAGATGATGAGAAATGTTCAACTCAAACTGCACTGCACTGCAGTTCCAACTATCCATCCATACACCTCGTCCATTTCACGAAGCAAATGATTGAAATGGGGATGTATACACACTGAATGTCAGCTAACAACATGAAGTATTTTCGGCCTCTTCATTACCACTGACTGTAAATTAGACACTGATGTGGTTAGTCTGATGTATGGAAAGAATGTCAGAGTAATTCAACGACCTCTAGACTTTATTCACTCATGGCATCCCTTAACTCTATGATAGCATTTCATGCTGCCATTCCCCCCACACTGATTGCTGCCTGACTACAGTTCCAAATAACATAGGTGGATTAGATTAAAATGTTAATTAATGTGCAATTTTTGTAGTGGGGAATCATGTGGTGCTGAAATGGTCAAGTAATGTCCTTCATCAGCAGCACTCTTGAAAGCTGGCAGTGAAAAGATGTGGGAGGGAGTGTAAAATGGTGGAGGGGAATGTAATGGCTGTCGACTGAGGTGTGGGAGTCCAATGTGTGGTGTGAGCCAACTTGCAAGAGGTCACACGTCCAACGGATTTAAAATCTTGAAAAGATTTGGAAAGCATATTTATATGCCCGTGTTGATAGAATCACGGTTTATCTGCACAACAGGAAAGATGTCCACATTACTACTATATAGATTGTAGTATTGTGTTACTGTTGGAATTGTAATCTTTTCAGAGCGAACAAATGTAATCTTTTTAGAACGCTTGTTCTTGAAGTCATTGCTGGAATAGGTTGTGGCCACACCAAAGTGTAATGGGTCTACATGAATCACCCCCACAACGGTTCTACTCAACTGTCACTTGTCAAGTCTGTATAAATCAACAACCTTTCCTTCCGCAACCTCACAGTCGCCATGGTGATGGTTGGTCAAGTGACGACAGGCATCAACAGACTGCTTGAGGAATTTCACTGTGAACAAAAGCACCTCTGTTGCTTTTGGTTAGCAGGGCACGAGGAGAGATTGTGGGCTTTTTCTTGCATGTGAGTTTGCGGCCGAGTCATGGGATCTGACGCCATCATTACAGTAACGGGGCTATTAAAGGCACACCAATAGCAAAAATCCCCGTGTGATGCTCATTATAAATGCAATGTTATTTTTTGTTTGTTTATTGCCTCTAAAAAAAAAAAAAAAAAAAAAAAAAAAATCTTGAATAAGTGTGAATAAAACGCCAATAAGGGCTGCCAACAACAACAACAAAAAACAGCAACTGCCATAAAATATTGTTTAAAATATTGGAGAAAAAAATCTGCAAGTAGGTGAATCCACATGTTGGGGTCCATTGTATAAGAGACACAATAAGTAAAAAAATTTATTTTCTTTACATTTTATTTTTATGTGTTCAGATACCTTGACACACACACACAAAAAAAAGTTTATTTTTAGAAGTTAAAGGCGCAGTCTGCCGGTTTCACTCAGGAAAATTCACTTTTTAAATACAGGATGTACACACTAACTTTCTCTTCACATCTGTGTTTATGTTAATCTTTGGTGGTGATTTCGTCCTCATCCAAGCCTGTATTTTGCCAATTTGTGTTTGTTTTGTAAACAGTGGGCCGTTTCTGTGGAAAGACAGTATTTACAACCCTCCAGCCAATCGCAGAGCGGGTGGGTGGCGTGTCGCAAACGGGGCCGGGCGAACGTGTCGGCTGCGTGACGTCACTACCGCGGCAATTTGAAAGCACGCACAGATTTTTTTTTCTTCACTCACTTATTCACACATGTAAGCTTCTGTGAGTGAGTGAGTGAGTGAGTGAGTGAGTGAGTGAGTGAGTGAGTGAGTGAGTGAGTGAGTGAGTGAGTGAGTGAGTGAGTGAAAAAAAATCTGTGCGTGCTTTCAAATTGCTGCGGGAATGACGTCACGCAGCTGACACGTTCGTCCGGCCCCGCTCTGCGATTGGCTGGAGGGGTGTAAACACTGTCTTTCCACAGAAACCCGCTGTTTACAAAACAAACACAAAATGGCAAAATACAGGCTGGGGGGTGGGGGTTGAGGACGAAATCACCACCAAAGATGAACATAAACACAGATGCGTTAACACATTAACATCTCTTTTTGCTAAACACTTCGGCTGAGTGACAGCAGCAAGGAGATCACAGTCAAAAGGGTGCGATTGTAAAGATATCCTAAACCTGTCTTCCACTCCTTCCGGAGCACCCACTTTTTTAAAATCGTGCTTTGACTGGAAAATGTTGAGGCTGCATGCTAAACGCTCAACTAAACTGTATTATATCGTGCTTTCACATTAGCCACAGCTGTACCAAAGCATTGTACACAAAACATAAAATAATGACAAGCATACGATCATAAACAACGAAACAAAATTGTCTTCTCCATTTAAAATACAGCATATCTCCATTCACATGAGTACTTTGCATATAAGAAGTGCATCGTTTATTGCCCTGCGATTGGCTGGCAACCAGTCCAGGGTGTCCCCCGCCTACTGCCCAATGCCAGCTGAGATAGGCTCCGGCACCCCCCGTGACCCTTGTGAGGAATAAGCGGTCAAGAAAATGGATGGATGGGTAGATGGAGGGTTTATTGCCATTTATTCGTTTATATTGCACATATTGTTTGAAGCAGTTATCGATAAGCAAGGGGAGCAAGATTGAAGTCTCCATTGACCAGTATGACAGTGCCCTGGTCCTGTATAAATACTACAATGTTACCAGGTGTTTTTGCAGGTCGGTGTGTACGCAACTCCCATGATCAAACTTCTGCAAGTAACACGAGCAAAAGTTCTCTTTGGATCTGGTGTGAATCCACCATTATACGTTTTTATAGAGATGGCTTCAGAATATATCATGCATTAAAGCAAATAACAGTGGCAAATGTGTTGAAGAACACACAATCAACAGCATAAATTTTCCATATATAGTGCTCACGGGCGGCACGGCGGATAACTGTTTAGCACGTCCGCCTCCCAGTTCTGAGGTCTCCGGTTCAAGTCCAGGCTCCGGCCTTCCTGGGTGGAGTTTGAATGTTCTCCCCGTTCCTGCGTGGGTCTTCTCCGGGTACTCCGGTCTCCTCCCACATTCCAAAGACATGCATGGCAGGTTAATTGGGCTCTCCGAATTGTCCCTAGGTGTGCTTGTGAGTGTGGATGGTTGTTTGTCTCTGTGTGCCCTGAGATTGGCTGGCAACCAGTTCAGGCTTTACCCCGCCTACTGTCCATAGCCATCTGGGATAGGCTCCAGCACCCCCCGCGACCCTTGTGAGGAGCAAGCGGTTCAGATAATGGATGGATGGATAGTGCTCGCAGATTACGTGTGCGAATCATTCAGGTTTTTGATCACTAATAGCTAAACGTTAATGAAATAGTTTGTACATTTGTATAGTTTGTTTGTTAATGTGTATTTATTTACCAGATTCTGAAAATAAACTAATCCAGAACGAAATGTCACATAATCCCCACCTGAATCTTCTTGAGGGGCAGTGGACCTTAATAATGGGCAGCGTTTAGCAACTTTAACAGAATCCCACCTAAGTGATGCATTAATGTCAGTCATGTCTTGCTGTAATGGGCCAGGTTATTTTCTGCTCCATGCCAATTCTGTAAGTGTGTATTCACCCGCAAAACGATTTAGCTGAAGTTGTTGCTGACAGACCGTAGCAATTGTAAATGTGAGATATAATTCATACCTGCGTGTGGAGATTTTCACATCCATGTACGAGTATATGCTGTTTGTGTAATTGTCAGGGAAATGATAACAGAAGGCGGTTGATGCAGGTGATAGTGAAAAAGAGCTAAAGTGAAATGTGTGAAAAATGATGAAGGGGTAGAGGAAAAGAAAGAATGAGCCGGAGAATGATTCAGAGCGAGAGAAAAGCTGATGGAGATGATGAATTAAGGAAAGTGACAAAGCTATTGAAGGAAAAGGTGTAACCTTCTGAATTCAGTGTGTGGAAAGACGGAATCACGAGGATGGGCACAGAACTGGATGATAGAGACGGTAGATTGGGGAGGGGTCATGACACATATAGAGGGAAATGGATAAAGGAGAAAAAATGTGAAGGGAAGCAAAAAATTGTTGTATTTGCTGAAATGGGAATGAACAAGTACTATAAATGCAGGAGACAACTGAGTGATAAGGATGACTGGATTTAAGTTGAGCCACTGTAGTGAATTGGAAATGCAACAGAAATGCAGGAGACAAAGTATGAAAATGGAAAGAAAAAAATGGGTTTTACGGTTCGAAGGTCCCTTTTGAATCTTCAAGCTTGAAGCTTCTAGTTCATTGTAATTACTAGAGGCTCTTCTGTCGGTCTCAACTGCTTTTTTCTTGCCCTGAAATGAAATCTTCTCAGTTTCTATTGATTATTCCTAACTTGGAACGTCAACCTTGCAATTTCTGCCAGCGTCGGCATTTAATTTCCATACTCACTCCACATTTGTGCCATGATGTGTCTTTACAACCTCACCTAAGCACGACGCAATAACTGTGTGAGTCAGTCAGACTCTTTCTCGTGCTGTAGCTCTCACTTCTGGTTACTGCAGTTTGATTCAGATTTGTCGTGCACAGTGTTCCTGCTTTCATCACCCTTTTGCTTACGTATTTTCCCATTTTCTGTCCTTTGACTACTACAGTTTTTGACTCAATTTTGTTTAGAATAATTGTTTTGGGTATTGTGCATTATTATTGAGTGACTGAACGGCAATAATGTTTTTCAGACATAGATTGTGATGTGAAATATTACAAAATGGGTCTTATCGATAAGACTTCACACTTGGAGGTGCAAAAGAAACACCACGACAGAGTTGTCAGTATGTGCTATTTAGTGGTATAACATGAATATTTCTGATGACAGAAAACCTTTACTCCAAATTCAATCACTTTTCAGGAGAGCAAAAATACAGGATGTTTGTTTGACCATCATATCTGAGAGTAAGCTGTTTTAATGCTTTGGATTGGTCAGTAATGTGTTGAAAGAAAGAAAGAGAACGAAAGAGAACGAAAGAAAGAGACTGGATCTAGATGATCACATAGGGGAGAGCGGGGTAAGTAGTGCCAATTTTTACTTAGTGTCTTTTACGCAAGGGGATTACAGGAAAGCCGCCAACTAAAATATATTCATATAGTTTAGATTGTTGTGCATCCCTAGGAGCAAATACTTTGGATCTTCAATAAACTGTTTGAGAAATATAGCTTTAGAAAAAAAAAAAAAAAAGTGGTTTGTGGCGTGTGTGTGTGTGCCATTCGTCAGAATTCACCGGGGTAAATTGTGCCATTGATAACGGAAGTAAAAAAGATCATTTTAATCTCACAAACAATTATGCTATAAAAAAGGAAGAAACATTAAATACAAAACGTTGATTTGCAGGTTTCAGAGGCCTTCTTTCATTATTTTGCATTTCAGCCCTTTATCTTTTTTTCTTTGTGAGCCTCCTCCAACTCGATTTTCTCAGGTGAGACATAGTCTCTCCAGCGTGTCCTGGGTCGTCCCCGGGGCCTCCCGCCAGTGGGACATGCCCAGAACACCTCCCCAGGGAGGCGTCCAGGAGGCATCCGAACCAGATGCCCGAGCCACCTCAGCTGGCTCCTCTCAACGCGGAAGAGCAGCGGCTCGATTCTGAGTCCCTCCCGGATGACCGAGCTTCTCTAAGGGAGAGCCCGGACACCCTGCAGAGGAAACTCATTTCGGCCGCTTGTATCCGGGATCTTGTTCTTTCAGTCACGGCCCACAGCTCGTGACCATAGGTGAGGGTGGGAACGTAGCTCGACCGGTAAATCGAGAGCATTGCCTTTTGGCTCAGCTCTTTCTTCACCACGACGGACCGATACAGAGTCCGCATCACTGCAGACGCTGCACCGATATCCGCCTGTCGATCTCTTGCTCCATCTTACCGTCACTCGTGAACAAGACCCCAAGATACTTGAACTCCTCCACTTGGGGCAAGATCTCATCCCCGACCCGGAGAGGACACGCCACCCTTTTCCGACTGAGGACCATGGTCTCGGATTTGGAGGTGCTGATCTTCATCCCAACCGCTTCACACTCGGCTGCGAACCGCTCCAGTGAGAGTTGGAGATCCGGGCTTGATGAAGCCAACAGCACCACATCATCTGCAGAAAGCAGAGATGCAATGCTGAGGCCACCAAACCGGACCCCCTCAACGCCTCGGCTGCGCCTAGAAATTCTGTCCATAAAAGTTATGAACAGAATCGATGACAAAGGACAACCTTGGCGGAGTCCAACCCTCACCGGAAACGAATCCGACTTAATGCCGGCAATGCGGACCAAACTCTGGCAACGGTTGTACAGAGACCGAACAGCCCGTATCTTTTTTTAAATTTTTTTTTACAAATCTATTCTTTCTTTCTGTGAATTTTGGCAAGGGTAAAATGACTTCTGAAGACACATAACCCAAGTGAGGAGAACAACCAGATTTGTCACTTGGTAAGTGTTTGGGAGAGTAAGCCTGATCCTTTTGTATCCTTTTGTATCTGGTGACAGGATGAAAACAGCTGCAGGATGCTTCTCCCCCCCCCAAAAAAAAAAAATGGTGGGCCTGAGTTGAGGTAATTTGTGCCAAAATACCTGGGTTAAGATCTGCCAATGGCACAACTTCCCCTATATTACTTTATTTTATTGTTGTTGTAAACTGTATTCTTAAATATGATCATTAAAAGTATGTGCCATTCTTAATTTTGGACCAAAATTAGCCAGCATCATGCTAACCATATAGACTCATCACTTATTAAAGTACTAAACGTGAGCACTTTTTATTCAAAGTCTGTAATTGTTCAAATACAGCCATAAAAAAAAACTTAATCAAAAAAATTTTAATTTGGAAGGCAAGAAATTGTTTTTTGAACTTACATGCGCTTACCTCTCAAGCAATGTGTCTCCCTTTTTTTACCGGTTGAATGACATTAATGTCTCTTCAAATATATGTGGTCATATGACCAACTTCTTCTATGGTTTTCTAAATAATGGATGGAACTACTTGCCCCGTGGCATAAATTACCCCACTCAAGCTTCCCTTTTTAATACATTCTAACACACCATTTTTAAATACAGGATATTTTTTTGACTTTCAAATGAACATGTTGTTGTCCTCTTCATGAGGTAATGGCACAAGGCATGATTGATTTAGTGTACTCTTCTGCCTTTATATAATAAACGGTTCTATTTCTTTGTTTTGCTTTTGCCTACTGAGCAATTTCTGTCACAACCACTCACACTGACGGAATGTCTATACCAAGTGGGTTCACTCCTGAGGCATCAAGGGATAAGTTTTGAGTGATGCTTTATAGCTACGAGTGTCACAAAGACACAGCATCCCCTGGCAGTTTACTGGGAGGCTTTTTCCATTGAAATTCATAGAAATTGGATCAAAATGCGGAGCTATGCTTCCCTTCACATAGAGTATTTTATTTGTGTGTGTGTGTGTGGGGGGGGGGGGGGGGGTACAACTAGTAGTACTGTGATTTAAAAATTCAGAAGAGCTGGTTATTTTATATTCAGCAAAAATGCAATTTTTGGATTTTACAAATTACCGGTAGGTATTTTTCACCCCTTGGTTTTGCAATCAGTAACACTTCATAACAGTGTTTCAGTAAAGTAATTAAATATGTTGATTGATGAGTACTTATTTCATTAATCTCCAAACAGGCGCAGATTTTATTGACAAATAGGGATTTATTTTGTTTGAGGATATGTTGTGTATTGTGTAATTTATTTGTTGATGTATACAGAACTATATATACAAACATAAAATGCATTTTTCAAATTGTGATTGTATTTATTAAGGAAATGCATTTTATTTATTCATTCATTTATTTATTTATTTGTCTGTGTGTGTGTGTGTCTGGGGGGGGGGCACTAGTCCATCTAAACCTAATAATTGGTTGGGCCACCCTCAGCAGCAACAACTGAAATCAAAGGCAATGAGACTTTCACACCTTGTAGGAGTAGATTTTAGCCCACTCTTCTTGGCATAATTGCTTTAATTCAGCAACACTGGAGGTGCTTTAAGACTGAATGACCTTTTGAAGGTCATACCACAGCATTTCTATCGGATTAGAGACTGGACTTTGACGATGCCACTGTCTTGGGAGTCATTCAGATGTATTTTGTGTGTTTGTTTGTTTGTTTGTTTGTTTGTTTGTTTGTTATTTTTGGGTCAGTAGTAGCATGTCAAGCCACACCCACTTTGTTGAAAGATAGAACGTTAGTGTGGAAAGGCTGCCATTGACCGCTGTTCAGCCCTGTTTGGTCCAGTGCATCAGAACAAGATCTTCAAAACAAGAAGCTTGAAATTATTCAGAATAGAAGTGGCTTGTTTGACCCTCCGTTGTTCAATTAGATGTGGTGTTGACAGCATGCATTTAAAGTTGTCTTGGATGATGGTGGACATTTTAAGATCATTCTTACGTGCCAAATGCATACTGTACGCCCACGCCAACCTCTGAAAATATATTTTTAAAAAACGATTGCACCAATAATTTGTACTTTATGAATGAATGACGTCGTTGTCGTCCTCTCTGCTCTGTACAGCTTAATGGCGCTATGAACGCTTACTCTCGGTCCAACCTCGCTTTCTGATAATGTCATCTTTCTTGCAACTGTTACTATAACAACCATGTTCTTGCCGCAAATCCATTGCCATGTGTGGTAAATCAGGTGCAAATTTGCTCCAAGCTGTCAGTTTTGTGGGCATGTTTGCGCCGGTATATGATTAGAGCAATATCCTTAGTGAGTAGGTGGGTAACTTGGCGCAGACTGCGGGTGCAGTTGTGGTGCAATATTTCGCGCTATTACCTGACGCAGCGGATTCTTAGTGAATATGCCCCTAAGTTTTAAAAGTATATTAAAAAACAAAAAAAAAGCAACAATTGGAAAAGAAATTATGAATGATGTTATATAACTTTGTATATAAATGAATTATGTGATGAAATGTGGAAATTGGTAGTACAGAGTGATTCTCGGATGTCTAGGATGCAAGCTCCTTTCTGTTTCTATTTATTTTATTTTATGTATGCACGTTGGAATGTTTAGGTAAATGATGTTGATTATGTTGATTCGGATTTTGTAAAGAATAATCCATCCATCCATTTTCTTGACCTCTCATTCCTCACAAGGGTCGCAGGGGGTGCTGGAGCTGGCTTTTGGGCAGTAGGCGGAGGACACCCTGGACTGGTTGCCAGCCAATCGCAGGGCGTAAAGAATAATATTTTATTTATAGTTTCTGTGAGGGACCCCAGGAAGAATAGTTTTCACCATGGTGGAAACTAATGGGGATCCCATTTTAAACAATAAACTCTTCCCTACAATATTGTTGAGTCATGAACTTTGACTTTCAAGGTTGGCATGTGTTTTTTTATGACCTCCTGAATGAGCTGTCACTGTACTCTTAGGTTAATTTGTGCCAATTTTGCCCTTTTTTATTTATTCATTTATTTTTGTGTGATCGCAGCCACTCCTAGGAGATTCATCATTCTTCCGTGTTTTCCCCATTTGTGGATAATGGCTCTCACTGTGCATTACTATGTTTCTCATTTGTTGTTGAATTGCTTTGGGTTGTGGCATTTTGTTGCAGCTTTTTAACATATTTTTGACCAACTTCATTTTGCCAGACAGGTTCTATTTAAGTGTTTTTTTGACTGAACAGGTCTGGGGGTAATCAGACTTGAGTGTGTTAAGTGAAAATGAACTTGGCTTTCCAAAAAAAAAATTGATTCATGATAATTAAGTACTTTTTCAAGCAGGGCCAGGTAGCTTTGCATAATTTTTCACTTAATAAATTAAGTTGCAATTTAAAAACGGTATGCTGTTTGCTTGGGTTGTCATTGTCTACTGCCTGAATATTAACATTTGTTTGAGGATCTTAAACATTGTAAAACGGGGAACCAGAAAAAAATACAAAGTGAGTAAATCCTTTTTGTATTACCTAAAATCTATTTTGTTGTAAATAATGTGGCACTCAAACTGTCAGCACACAACAAATAACATCCCAAAAAAAAAGGTTATTCAAAGTAAAAAGGAAAAAAAAAATGTTGCAGTATCTGCCAGTACTCTGGGTAATTGCTTTGTTCTATATACTGTGTGCTATATGAAATTGGGACATATATCAAGTTACAGGATATTTCCTATACTGTACATGTAATTGCATCGAGTTCCTTACCCAAGTTTCCACTGTGTGACTTATACCAACAATTTTATCAGTGCAACTCCCTCAGGCCACAGATGCTGCATTGTCGGAAGCTGCATCATTAATCCACTTGGTCCAAAGTTGAATCGCTTGCAGTGTGCCATAGTTTGATGTTTGTATTCTAGCTCATTTGGGGTTTGCGTGGGGAAGACATTGTAATGTTATATGGATGTGTGTATGTATGAGCGTTGTGCTGCCGGATCGGCTCTTGAATATATGTGCATAATTTCAAAATCTCAGAGACCAAACGGATGAGCGTGACTGTGGAATGAAACACTGGAAACGAAATAGCAGTGAATGTTAACGTCAACTGTAGTCAACTGGCAAAAACTGACCAAATCCATTAACATTGCTGTCTGCTCCATTAACAGAGGCCCATGTTAAACTGGCGCAGGAAACAAAAACATTTTAGATGCTAGAGATAGACCGATATGCTTTTTTCAGGGCCGATACCGATTCCGATTATCGGTAGTCAAGGAGGCAGATAACCGATATTTGAAGCCGATATTCATTTGCAGTAAAAGTTAAAATGTTGGCACCAAATTTTTGAATAATGCAAACCCTAACCGTTCTTTACAATGGATTCTCACACTGCACTTTTCATTTTACATCCTTCTATCTGCAATAAGACGTTGGTGGCGGGGGGAGTTAAATGTGGGGGCCAATGTGACATTACCTTTTATAGCATTTGGGATACTTGTAGTTTTATTCTATAAATGTTATATTTTTATATTTTGAAGTAATAGGAGGAACCCTGTCATTCAAAATGTGCATCAGCTGTGGCATTACTTATTACTACAGCAAAAAAAAAAAAAAAAATTCCATGAGAAAAACTATTCATCCCTGAACACCATACAGTTCTTGTAGACCTTATTATAATTATTGTTATTGTTACCATATAGACAGTTTTGATAAGCTGAGGATCTTAAATCGAGAACAGCAATATCATGCTACTCCTCTCTACAAGAGGACTGTCAAAAGACACTTCATCATGTAGTTTACTGCCACTTAGGATGCCCCAATCAACGCAGAAAAAGGTAGAGTAAAATAACTTGGTTATAATAATAGTAAGAATAACTTGGTTAAACAGACATTGTTGCGGTGGACCGCTGCCAGTTTCTGCTGTTTAATGTGTTTTACACTTATAGACACGTGTGTGTATATGGGCCCACTATTCTCTCACTACTGTACTGTACTGTATCACTTAATGGCACAGATGTACTTGTCTAAATAATAACTGGGCTGCAACATTGCTAATTCACATTAACAAGCACTGTCTTAGCTGTCCACATGAATAGTTACTAACACATGAGAAAGTTATACAACACACCAAACATGAGCTCATTATTCAAAGTATGAGGCACGTAACGAAATTACATCACTGAACATTAATTGCAGCCGACTACGGCCGTAGATGTTACATATTAGTGGCATCCATTGAGAGGATAATGTCCCAACTCACAGCAGACATGACGTGAAAAGAGAGACAAAACAAGCAAATAAGCACACTATACTTTAGTGCACTTCTCTACTAATGCCAAACATACGGAAGAGAACACGTTCGTGTAGTTAAACGGTGTTTGAGACACTTAATTAGTTACGGAGCGGACTTTAACGAGGTGCACAACGAGCTGTCAATCAAATCGACGTCGAAGCTTCAGGCACACAATGGCAAACCAGTGCGACAAATAAACACAATATAAAGTAACTAAACGCTATTTAGTGTCACTGTGGCATCTCACTGCATAATAACCGCTATGCAACAAGTAGTGGACGTGACCACAGAATGCAATGTGTGTGTCACGAGAGGTAAATATAATGACATTACTCTACTCTTAACATGGAACTAGACAATATAATAATGACAACTGTTAATATTTGGAACCTTTCTAACAAACATTATTTACTTAATTAAGTGAAAATGTGTGTGATTCCCTCCCCGAGTAGTTCAAGTAGCGAATTAGCTACTGGGTGTTAGCCTACATGCTAAGCTGAACACACCACTGTTAGCTAGCGGGGATTCAATGCAAGGCAATGCAGCTCCATTCATATAGTGCATTTAATACACAACATAATTCAATGTGTTTAGCTTATCATGGTGAAACGATCGGCGGAGTCTCTTCTCTTTTAACTTACCTTCGAAGCATGTGTCTGTCGCGTTGTGTCCGTGGGTGCGTGTGTGACCGGCTACTGTGATACAGGCATACACTACTGATTGGTTCTGGCTCTTGCACGGCTAACCAATCAAATGCTGCTATGGGCGTTACATTGCTGGAGTTGGACTCCATAACAGACAAAGACGCTCTGGGCTGCATTCGAAGCGAAAAGACGGAGTTTTAAATGGATCGCTCATATCGGCCGTCAGATTAATAAAACAGACCGATACCGATATGTACCAATATGTCAAATATCGGCCCCGATTATCGGCCCGACCGATTATCGGTCTATCTCTATTAGATGCAAAATTGGACTTGTAGTGATGAAATGAAAAAGAATGATGGGCTAATGGCTAACAAAAAAAGAGGAATCAACCGCGTTGATATGACTGATGAGAGACAAATTTCATATTTTTATCTTTTTTATTGTTTTGCTACCTCATAGAAACCTTGTTAAAAGCGCAGTGTTGTGCAGATTATGTAAAAATAGGTGTGCGTCCCATCCATCCATCTGTTGCCATTGATATTTAGAAGAGCTGCCTCTTTGAGCTGCACGCGTAACTCTCACTTTGGGGCAAAGTGTCAGAACGTTTCATGCATGTGGGTGTCACAAAAGCCAAAATTACAAGGATGCCTGCACATTGTGCAAAATACACGTGTTTTATTTTATTTTTTAGCGTTTGTTTGTTTGTTTGTTTTTTCAATCAATGTGATTTTAAAAAATAGGCATTTATTGATTAAAGTGATTAATCACTCAGGCCTAACATTAATTATCACTTAGCTCTGCATGAATTCATGCCAGAAGGACAACTGACAATCTACCCAGCTACTCCAGCTCTGCTTCTTATCACTCGACAGACATCCCTGTACTGTGAAGCTGAGGGAGGATGCGAGTAGCAGAAACCAACTTGGTGGGTGTTCTTCTGTTGTTTAACTTTGATAAAAGACTCGGGGGGCTTCATTCACTTCCTCCAGCATGACCAGGCCGATCGTTGAAAGAGAGCAATTACATGGTGGAATAGGCACTGGGGTCTTGCTCTACCTTTTTTTTTTTACTAGGAGGAGAATAAAGGGGAGCGGAAACTAGGATTTTATGATATAAATTATATTTGAAATGTCTCCATGTTTAGTAGTGTTGGGAATCACGTTTAGACATTTGAAGACAGAAGCTTTTCCTCTAAAATGTCTCTTCTCTGAGTTCATATTTATTCTAGCAGGACCTGCAAGGATATTTTTTTCTATGTTGTGTGGTTAGGAAGTTGCTTTATGGTAACTTGAGCAGATAAACTTTGATAAGTTCTCATTTTGGCCTTTGGGCTTTTTCATGCTAATACTTATGCATTAATGCTAATGCTTATGAGTCTAAAAATAAAATAAGCCTATTGTATGCAGTTGTTATGAAACAAGGCAATGTGTTATTGGTGTATTCCTAATTGTAATTTCAATAAATATTATCACAGTTGATTTACGATAAGTATTCTAGACTTGAATGTGAAGAATTATTTATGGGTAGGCTCAGTGGACCTTTGAAACTCCAGGACACTGTTAAAGCTTTGATTTGGTCAAATGAATTATTCTCATTCCCCTATTGCAACAATAAATGCATAGCGTACCTTAGCTTTGATGAATACTGCTTTCAGCGATAAGTTCTCATAACCATTTCATCTTAGGCAGTTTCCCCTTTGGCTTATCATCACTGATAACCTACACTTAAAAGGAAGCATTTTGAAATATACAGATTTGGAGGCAAGGGAGCAAGTGAGGTTAGATGATTCTGATCCGCTTTGTCTTAACAGTTTTTTGTTAGGCTTCTTCTTTCACTTTTAGAAAAAACTTCTTTCAAAAGTAGGTCAAAAGTACTTTTTTATGTCCATCCATCCATTTTCTTGACCGCTTATTTCTCACAAGGGTCGCGGGGGGTGCTGGCGCCTATCTCAGCTGGCTCTGGGCAGTAGGCGGGGGACACCCTGGACTGGTTGCCAGCCAATCGCAGGGCACACAGAGACGAACAACCATCCACACTCACAAGCACACCTAGGGACAATTCGGAGCGCCCAATCAACCTGCCATGCATGTCTTTGGAATGTGGGAGGAGACCGGAGTACCCGGAGAAGACCCACGCGGGCACGGGGAGAACATGCAAACTCCACCCAGGAAGGCCAGAGCCTGGACTCGAACCGGAGTCCTCAGAACTGGGAGGCGGACGTGCTTACTTTTTTATGTATTAAAGAAATACCTATTTCTCTCAAATATTGTTTACAAATCTGAAAAATCTGTGGTAGTGAGCACCATTGCCAAGATAATCCATCCACCTCACAGATGTGGCATTTCAAGATGCTGATTAGACAGCATGATTACTGCACAGGTTGCCTTAGGCTGCCCTAAAAAAAAATTAGATGTCCACCAGAGCTGCTTCCCATGAAGTGAATGTTCATTTCTCTCCCAATACATGTCTCTCTTAAAGAATTCAGAGAATTTGGCAGTACATCCAACCGGCTCTATTTGGGCTCTATTTTCGTAGACTGGCGGGCGGATTCTACAGATGTCGTGGGTGCAGTGTGGTTTAAAATTGCCCACATCACATCATCCGCAAGGAGAGATCTTGAAGTTTATCTGCCGATGTCATGCACGGACACTGGCGAGTCTGCTTACGTTTCCGCTGTCAGGCATCATCGGCCATTTTGCGCTCGTGAGCCCTCCCTCTGCAAATGACACCCAACATGTTTATTTCAAAGATTGTATGGGACATGAACATGTTGGAGATGCTCTAGATCATCATGCTCCAGTTTCTTCAAGCAACTTCGCAGAACCATTGCAGAGGAGTGGAACAACATCCCACAGACCACAATCAACCACCTGATCAATTCGATGCTATGATGTGTCACCTCCGATGCTAACTGCACCACCGACCTCCTAACCTTGCTCTCGCAAGATGAATTCTCACGGCATTTGTAAGATCACAAACCCCGGAGAATACATCTTGTACCGCTCCCGTTGATTTCCGCCGACCCGAACCACCGGTGGTTTGGACCAATCACAGAGTGACAATGTGACGAAACCAGGAAGCCAGCGCCGACGCTGGAGCTAACAGACAAAACCTAACATGGACGAATGGACACTGCAATTAAATCTGTTCTCGCAGAATTATTCACCGTTTCCCTGGTGAATGTTGAACAGCGAGCGGCGCTTCGTGCATTTCTAGCTGGTAAGATGGTCATGCCTTTCCTCCCTTCGGCAAGAACGAAGACAAAATTTTCACCCATGGCCGTGATTGGTTAAAATAAACGTGTAGAATGATGCATCCTCCAATCAGCTTGAATTATTGTACAGAATGTCCCGCCTTTCCCGACCAAATTGCTGTGGAGAGGTACCAGATGGATATTGAGGAGAACTCACTTGAGTGAAGCGCATATGCATCTGGCTATTGCCAGGTTACCAACCTCCCCACTGCAGCAAAACTTTTTACAGTGGCTTTTTATTGTAGGCTGCCTAAGGCACACATGTACAGTAATTTTCATGTTTTTATCAGCATATTGAAATGCCGTACCAATGATGTCGCTTGATTATCTGAGCAAAGGAGAAGTGCTTACTAATACATATATATATAAAAAAAAGGAAGCATTTAAGAGAGAGTGGCATTTTGTTTATGTAGAAAAAGTTTTTGAGTTCAGCTCGTGAAAAATGGAAGCAAAAACAAAAGTGGTTTATGTGGCATTCATATTTTTGTTCCATAAATACCCTGTTTCATCTCAAATTGGCTACACAGAAGTACAAATGTCAATAAATGCATCTCAGTGGCATTTGAAACTTACAGTGCATTAAAATCCTCAAAAATAACATTTAATCTAGGGAAAATTGCATACTTATATCGTTTTTAGTCAGTCATGAACGCTTATTTTCCTCTTCTTATATGTTCATTGTTATAACTGGAGAGCGAAAGCAGAAACATTAAACACTAGACAGTAGAGTGATTGCACTAGTTTTTCAGCATCAGCATCTTATTAGAGAAATTGTCCTATTACAAACACTGCGGTGCTGCAGATAGACTCCCTGTAATTGACTTTGAAATAGCTTTTGCCTTTACTGTAACAAAAAAAAAGGGATTGAGATAACCCCATAACACTATAATAGTGTGATCATATCTTCTTCTCCTTTTTTTTAACACTGTCTTGGACAGGTTATATTGTTAAGGGGTAATTTTAAGGTGAAGTCTGCGATTCCCATGCAGTTGTCACAAGTGTTTTATTCTTATTTTCGACTCGGCAAGACCATGACGTTTATAATCCTCTACATTTGCATTGTCAAAGTGATAGTCTCTCTCTTGGAATTTCCCTTTTTTTGCCTGTAGATTATGACCACTCTTGTCATTGGAAATTCATCCACCGATAACGATATATTTGACGACGGCACACTGAAATATTATATTCTTTGATTCAGGCCGCAACTGTGTGCGTCATTACAAGGTTGATGCAATAAATACATAAAAATAACAAATATCGTTGCCAAAATTCATTAATGATTATGGTTATAGAGTTATCATTCTGTTGTGCAGTTAAACAGTATGCATATCAATTCTTTTTAGCATATTACTTTGTACATAGTTTATTGGGAAAAAAAACACAAAAAAAACTACCCTGCGGTAATGTTCTTGACTCTGTAAAAAGTATGAAAATTTTGACAAATTGTTATTGAAGTGCATTTCTATAGATTGGCAACTGTGACAATGATTTACTGTAACAAGTTCAGAAGCAGATAGATCTCAAAATCTAACACTTTATTTCTCCAAGCATCTGAAAGTGTTTTTCGAAATTTTCAAAAGATCACTTCTACAACATTCCTAGGAAATAATCCTGTCCAATCAGTGGTGAGATATGTGCTTATAACAGGCACATGGGCTGCACAGGCACATTTGGGGGTTCTTCTGTTTTATACGTTTTACGTTGTACGTTTTATATCCTATAGTATGATTCATTTCTTCATAAAACCATGAAATTCAAATTCTGATCATTTGCTACCATTGCAAATGGCTAAATTCAGGCTATATAGTCTTTCCACATCTATTTAGTGCTACCTCTGTTCAATAATTTTCACTTTTTCCCCATAGTTGTTTGTCATCCCATATCTGCCTCTTTGCTTCTCAGGCTGCCAGACGTGTCTGTGACTCCCTGTGTGACTGCTGCTTGACATCCTGCCTGGTGTTTGTTCTATGTAGCTACAGGCAACAATATAAGGGGGTCTCTGGTTGATATGGCTGATTTATGCTTCAGGATACCAAAGACCCTAAATGGATCCAGTATCTTCTCTATTGGCTATTTCAATCAAATCTAAGCATTTGTACGCTTTTAGTGCATGTATCAGGCACATCTAAGCTTGATATCCACTGTCAGGCTATCTTCCACAAACCTTTGAGCCCAAAAGAATAGTTGCCATGGATACTGTACCCATTACACATGACAGGATGAGCCAGTAGTCAAAGCCTCAATGATCCTTAGCAACCTTTCTCTTTCGTCCTCTCCAAACCAGCTCTTCAAATGAAAGGGATTTTTTTTTTCTAAAAAAAAAAAAAAAACAGAAGAAGAAAAAAAATAAGACTCCTAACACTGAAGAAGTGACACTTTGTTACAAAGTAAAGTAGTCAGTTTGCAGCCTGTATAACAGTGTTAATTTGCTGTCTCAAAATACCGTAAGCCATTAGAACCATGACTGCCAACATGGCCTGTGACAAACTGAAACAGAGCATCATCTCCTCCCTTCAGAAACAGGACAGTATTTCAACCAATCAACCACTTAAGGTTGAACTCACTTTTGTTGTCTTATTTTAAGTTATTTAGAGGTGAGCAGCTGTATATGTTGATTTAGCTTCTCCTGGCTTATTATTCATGTAATATAGCACAAATGGAGCCATGTTGTTTAGAATGCATCATGTATGCAGTCAAACCTCCTGATGTTGGGGAACAATGATTCTATATATTGCATACATCGGAAATATGGAAGCCATCACTATTCTGAGTAGCATTTACTGTACATACTAGGGGTGTGCTCAAAAAATCGATACGGCAATATATCGTTGCGGGCCTCATTACAATACACGTATCGATACGCAGGCGTCAGAATCGATATTGCTCGTTAACTTTAAAGGCAGTTAACGTTTGCCATTGCAGCTTGCATTGTACCTAAAAACTAAAAACCAGCAGCGTCTTTGAAGTTAATTGCCATCAATTAATGCAAAAATAGCTCACCAGTGATTGGACACTGTGTTTTGCTAAAGAAAAATGAAAGCAGAAGAAGAATATCAAAATTTATTTACTTATAAACGTAATATGGCATGTGTCTTAATGGACCAATTTTCCTAAATTGTGTTTAAAAACGAAATAGAATGTGTTACGTGGAAAAAAATGCTCTTTTTATTTCCCCAAATATTCCAAATAAGCACATTTTAGAGCTGTAATTTTAATACTTTGATATTTTTGCTCATATCGGCTCATGCCTATTCATACATTTTCCCGGTGTGTCTGTGAAAAATGCTCCTAGCTCTGCAGTGCGTACACATTTAGACCAGGCATGCCGCTAGGTAGTAAACCAGAAGAGCTGCTAACAAAAAAAAAAATTGTCATCCAGCATAATAAACATATCCTTTAGGTATACATATGACTGTTATTATAAAATGCAAGTCAATTAATGTAAAATATCGGGATATGTATCGCCTTGAAGATCATGTATTGGGATACATATGTATCGCGATACGTATCGTATCTTGACCCCTGTATCGTGATACGTATTGTATCGTGAGGTTGGAGGCAATACCCAGCCCTAGTACATACCTAAATGTTCATAATCCTCTGACCAAAATATAGGTTGCTTTTTTTTTTTTTTCTGTTTTATCTTCTCACACACAACACCTACGAAATGCATGTGATCTTGTGCTTTTCACCTATTTTGTGTCCCTCCACTCTCTCTATCCGATGCCAAATTCATCTATTAATTCTAGTCTATCCCCACCACCCCCTTCTGTCCTCTGACCAATAACTGTAAGCTTTGACTAAGTGTTATGGTGGTTCCGATAGTAGCAAGCAATGGAGCGAACAAGTTATTACAGGACAGGCAAATAGAGGTCCCATGAAGCATGACAACCCCTTTTACACACCAAGTATAAAACAGCAGTGAGGACATTATACTACATATACACACACTATGAGCATTAAATCCTTATTTCTCTATTTATGATAATAAAAAGAGGCATGCAATACATGATCGCACACAGAAGCAGAGACATGAATGCTAACTCAGGGCTAGAATATGCCTGTCACTGAATGGTTAACATAAGCAAGGCATGTGTGTGTCGGATGACAGCAATTGTCAGTTAGTCAAGTCAATTTTGTGTGAGAGGTTCATGTGACAAATAACAACTCATAACATCATAGGTGATCACATTCCATCCATCTATCAGCTCGTGTTTTTATATCACTTAGATGATCCAGGGGTCTCGTGGTGCGAGGAGGCAAAACCATCTAACAACTATTCATAACCTTATTCACACCTGTGAGCAATTCACTAGACTTACTTTAATGAGTAAAGTTGCTGAACAGTGTCAAAGTTGCAAAATATACTGTAATATACACTCGCTGGCTTCAATAATAAGACCCACTTCGCAATCTAATGAGATGTATGAAAACTCTTCCATTAAAAAGGTAGAATTGGTTTTGGTTTACATTTGTGTCAAACTGTATTGAAACTGCAGATAGCACTTTCTGGTCTTTTGACTCTCATGTAGCTAAATGAGCCAACCAAAATATTAGAAACATCACTCAGTAAGTAAGCATAACAGCTGTATCCTGCGATCTACAACCGCAACGCTGTAATGTTAGTGACCGTGTCAATCAAATGAGGTAACTTACTTACTTAATTAAAAAAAAAAAAAAAAACGAAAGAAAAAAAAAAGCTCTCAGTATGATGCATTGCAACATATTGCAACCACAATAACAATCATATTATTTACTCTGACATAACTGACCTAATTGAGCATAATTTTCTTTGTAAATGTGTCATTTTTCATTAGTAGATTAGATGTAAATGCTAATGCCATTTTAGAGGTGTGACAACCAGTCAATTGTTTTCAGAGGTCTACTGAGTGTTTGTATTGAGTGTTGCTCAAAGAAATTAATCATATCATTTTGTACTAATAAACTGTGCCAATCAGCCCGTAAATAAAAGCATCAAAGTCAATATTGTGTGTAACAAAGTGTTTCCACAGTTCTGCTGGTTAAAATGTTTGTTTCACGAGCCAGTCATTGAAGTTGTCAGACGTCTCTGTCGAATATACAGCAGCAGACAAACAAAGGTCATGCATCTCGAGTGCAATAGTGACTTCAGGGGAGCTGATTAGAGGATGATCTTGACTGCTGCTATTCTACAAATCATTTTGTAATCTTATTTCACCTGTTATCCACAGTATATGGAGGACATATGACAATAGTGTACTGATGCATGTTTAAAGTTAAAATTAAAGGAAGGCACCTTTAATTTTACATGTATGGCTTGATTGGCAGTAAATAGTTAGTTTAGCTACGAAACATGCATAAGAGCTGAAGAATACACCCCAATATTGATTTATTTAACATTTTTCAACATAGAAGTACTTCCGTGTTGGAACGCCCTCAAGTGGTGACTTAACAAGTGTGTATACTCGCTTGGCGAACAGTAGTTCACGCAGACAGAACGACGAGGAAGACACAAACGTCACTTATGCCTTACTGTATTGCAAAATTTTGCAAGGTGTCGTCAAGGAAAAACCCGCGAGGAGCACACTGGTATGTTATCCCAAAAAAAAAAAGACTATTTGCGTAGAAAATGGCTTGCTAAGTGCTGTCGACCTCCCGGCAAGGACAAGCAGGCGCGGACGTTATGTTTTATTAGCTCGTAAGTTGTTTATACTTCACAAATTGACCATGCTCATAATCTTATTTTAACAAAAAATTTATAGAATGTGGATTAGTGTCATTATCATCGGCATGTGCGACGTACTACATTTGTGTTCTGTCCCGCTGTTCTTCCTGTGGTGCATTCCAGTTTCATTTGCATTTCTATTAATTTCGTTCGGATCCCAACCATTGATAACCAGCCTAGGTAACGGCGTCTCGCATTTCCTTACTTCATTTTGTCTATAAATAAACACGGTTAATACACAACCTTCTTGCAAGCTTTCGTTTACATCATCGGGACGCTACGCAAAAAAAGAAAAAAAAAACAGCTAGGGGAGGTTGGGCGCTGTAACGACGATACATTTAATTTTACTATTTTTTCTTTTTCCTGAAATAGTTCGTCAGTTCCACACGTTTTGCATTGCTCGTGCTGTGTGTCACTTTACCTGTGTTGGATATTGGCTCCTCCAAGACTTTTCTTCTTCACATCTTTCATCGCAACCAAAGCTATCCTGATAATGTCTATTTAGTATTGCCATGTTGAATGTCTGATGTTCCAGGATGCAGTTGAGATTGTCCGCAAGGAACCGATCCTCGAGTTCTTTCATTTCCAGACAGCACACATTCATTAGCGGATTGTCCATTCCTGCAGCTCCCGCACGAGCACCACTCACCCACCGCCTGATTCACTCGTTCGTTAAAGTTTATTTTGTGCCCGAAAAGACCATCTGGCGCCACAACTTTCACATCCAAGGCAGACTTTCCTTCGGTAGTGTTATTTTGTCGTGTTGGCTCGAAGCGATAAGGTTTAATCCTTCCGGGTTTGACGCTAGATGCACGGCTGCGTTTCATAGTGTAGCGTCGTTTACACACTAGTGACGTAAACATCCGGGTTATTTAGTCACGTGTAACAAACATGCCGGCGTTAGATTCATTTTAACATCGGTTTAAAAGTTATTAAAAGTACATAAAAAAATGATCACGTCACCAAATTAATTATTGAAAAAGTAGCAACTTTTTGCTGCTAAAAATGGATCAATAAGTAAAGTGTCCCTTTAATAACAATACATGTAACTCATTTGTAGCTACAGTATATCTGTATATTGCAGACTTTTTTTTTTTTTTTTTTTTCCTTTTGCCATTTTTGGTGCTGGGGAAATTTCTTTGCAATTCAAACAGCAAAACAAATGTGTCCAAGGGTGATTGTGTTTTTTTTTTTTTAAGATGTTTTTTTTTTGTGTTTGTTTTTTTTTTTTTTGTGAGCAGGATACTCATTGATATTGACTCAAAATGGCAAAAAGTGAAAATACAGTTGACACCTTCATCCAGAATCTGACCAAAGTTATGTTTGACCTTGGCGTTTACACTCGCTCTTCACAACTACTGCTGCACGTTTAAAGAATAAAAAACCTTATTAACCTCGACTGTGTCTTTTGCACAGACTGAGGTAATTACCCAAAATACTGTTTGTGTTTTGATGTTGATGAAGATGTGATAGTGATTATAGTATACCCAGTACAGTATGTGTAGCTGTTGGGCATGGAATATCTAGTATATGGAATGGTCTGCAAGCTATTGGCTAAAGTGAACTCCTATTAGAGCTGTGTGAAGCCAGATGGTGTGTGTGCTACTACCCCTCTCTCTTTTTAAAATTACCCAGTTTTGCATGTGCATAGAATCATGTAATATGTCTGCCCCCTAGTGGTTTTCATCTCTTCATATTTCATCTCTTCTTTTTTTTTCCCTCTTCTCATCTCACCTCATACAGGACAGAATATTCTGAGCCTGCCAAGTCTGTCTCTGCTCCTACATCTCATTATATCACACAGAAGTGAACGTAACTGTGCCAAAGGAGCCAGCAGCCCCCCCACCTGTAATTAGCATCACACAAAGTGACTGCGCAATGAGGGGAAGGAAGGAGGTGTAGATGTGACCAAGTTCTATCAACCGTTGACAGACTCGGATTAGCAAAGCCTGGAAAACTGTAGCCGAGGGATGGTAACTAATTTCCCGCCCCTCACATTTGAGTCATTTTAAAGAAAGTTCTTTATGAATTTGAAATAGGTCTTAGCATGGTGGAGACACAGTGGGCCTTCACAGTGGCTATCACCACTCGGAAGAATATGCAAAAGTAGTGGATAGGTCCATCTCCACTTTTCTGAGGTGCTTTGGGTGTGCCAATTAAGCCATATGAAGTTTATTATAATTCCAAATTCATTTTTTAATTTATGTTGCTCTATCATTTGTTTTAATTGAGCAGTCCTGGCAATTGGTTGCTTGAAAACATGGATAAGTACCATAGCCAATGAGAATAAAAGAACACTAGGGGTGTGAATTGCCTAGTACCTGACGATTCGATTCGTATCACGATTCACAGGTCATGATTCGATTCGATACCGATTAATCCGATACGAATTTATAAGTCGATTGTTGCGATTTTTTTCATTCAAATTTAGAAAATACTAATCAGTAAGCTTGGAGTGTAAGATTTATATGAAAATGTATTATTTATTTATCTGAAATTTCAGTCTTATACAGGTTGTAATCTGTTTCATGTTTGAACAGCATTAAAATAAAATATTAAGGCTTAATGTTCCGTTCATATAACATTCTTCCATGCTCAAGGTGTGAATCCTTAAAAAAATAAAATAAAAAAAATAAAAAATAAAAAAATCGATTCTGCCGATTATTGAATCGATTCGAGAATCGCGCGATGTAGTATCGCGATATATCGCCGAATCGATTTTTTTTTTTAACACCCCTAAAGAACACATAATTCACATTTGACTTCAGCAGCTTGGTGGCTGTTGGTTGCACTTTTTACGTTTAAAGCAGAACATGTTTACGATGTACTGTCATTGGTGGTGGCCCAAGAATTTATTTTTTTTAATTGTTACATTCAAATGTTCTTTGACTTGGAGATGCCGCCACACACCGACGGTGAGGAACTTACTTTGTCCAAATAGCTTCATTTTTTAAAAGATAATGCCATTGTTTACTTCTTTTCTGTTTATTCTTCAACTTTACAACCCAAACCAGAGATAGGAAAGCTTGATACTGATTGGATGCTGTCACGCACATTTCCGGCGTGTCTGATCGAGTAAATATGGTCATCAGCTGGTCACTTTGTCACGATTCTCGATCATATAATAACCCTGCTTAAATTGCCCTTTGGAAGGGAATTGACGGAGTGGGAGATTATGTGGAGGGCTGACATATATGCTCATCAAAAAATAAAAAAAATTTAAAAAAAAATACACACACAGCGAAACCTCTGGCTACTGGACTGGCTCTACCCCTGAGCCATGGCCACCACATATTGCTGGATGAAACAAAACAGAAAACGCAACCAGTGCATTGTAAACGAGGAGATGAAGGAGAAACAATGTAGTGAAGAGCATCACAAAATGAGTGCATACAGCACCAGCTTCTCTTTATGGCTTTGCCAATTGTTATCAATTAAATGGTGATGCCTCTCTCGAGACTACAGAAGGGGAGATAAAATGTGTGGACGTTGCTGAAAAAGGTTCTTTTTCACTTGTTAGACATCTGGTCCACATCTGGTTGTTTTTCTATACAGTATATCCCATGATACCTACAAGCCAAGGAAGTTGCAATCGAGGTAGGTGAAATGCCAAGATTGTGGTGGGATATGGGGACGTAACCAGCAGTGAGAGTAGATTGATACTTTCAGTCTATTCCATTCTGTACACACTATAGTTGGAGCATCATCTAGCCTGTGTGGTCAAAGCATTCTGCATCTCATTTCAATTACTGTAAATTACCAACAGGAGGGGAAGAGATAGAGAGAGAGAGCAAGAGAGAGAGCAGGAAGACACAATGCAAGGACAGTGATGGGGCGTATTTTATGGAGAGATGTGGAAAACAGCTCAAAGTTGTAAAACGTGGCACAGTAGAAAGGCTGCACCTTGCTTCCCCCAGGCACCCCCACTTGTGAAAACTTAATGTATACAGTACACTGCTCATTGTAAAAGTATGAATATTGCCATGGTGTTTTGAACTAATTTTGTTTAAGTGTATCCTGCTAACTTTACCAGATGCAGAATCATATTTGACTCCATCAAGTACTCATTCGTCCAAAAAAAACCTGCAATACATGTCAATTTGAGTAAAGGTACACATCTTGCCAAGGTCATTGTAACATAATAATAATAAAAAGAATTGCAGGCATAATGGGACACCTCAACACTGTTGTGCCCTGAGCACTTTGGGGACATTCAATGCCTTGTTCAGGGTCACCTCACGCCATTGTCATCATTGTATGTATGAACGCTTTTAGTGTGAATACTAACCATACCTGCACATCTGTGGATGACAACCCGAGCTTTTCATGTCTGTTTGTGTTGGCGTGAAAGCCACTGGGGAACCGCAAGTCCCAACTTTGATCCTCCTGACAGCTTTGCATGAATTGCATTCGGTCCAAAGTAAGCCTGGTCAGATTCACTGGCGGGGGATTTCATGTACCATGAGCTCACCTGTCACAAGAAGTTTATGTGATGAAAGCCAGTGTGCACAGCAAGGAATGTTTCATGAGCACTGGTGTCTTTGTTTAAAATGTGCACAAATATTCATTTATAATCCAGAAATAAAAGAAGAGCAAGTTAACATTTTTTTCTTTGATGTACCTTAAACAACATCTGCTTGAGCGCTGTCGGAACAATGGGAGGGATTCTTTTGTTATTTATTTATTTGTCGTGATACATTCAGTTAGAGTAGCTAGAGTAGCTATGAAGACATTTGTTAAAATATTAATCAGACGTTGAAATGATTAAGATTTTAAAGTTCCACATAGCCTACTACAGTATAAAACAAACAAATCAAGTCCATTAATGCTGTTGCAACATGTCTGGAAATAAACATCATATAACATTTCACAAAGTGTCTCACAAAGTTTCAACAAACACTTTGACCAGTATCACAAAAGAATAAGGTAAATGATGAGGCTCACATGAGCCATCATTTTCAAAATTCACATGTAATGTTCAGCTTTGAAATCCAACCATTCAGGAATCGAGATATCAGATTAGACGTTCGATTTTGTCCTCTTTCTTCTATGAATTTATGGCATTCTGGATGCTCTTTAGCACCTCCAGCTTCAGAGAGAAGAGAAATATAGTGGTGCCTTGAGATGTGAGTTTAATTAGTTCCTTGACCACGCTCATAACCCAAAACACTTCTATCTTAAATCATCTTTCCCTATTGAAATGAATGGAATGTCATTAACTCATTTACTGCCAAAAACGTATAAAAATATGGTCTGTTTTAAATATCACCAGTGTCCCAAAGACCTTTTTCTTTCTTTTCTTTTTTTTATGCTAGAGCATACAGAAGGCTTTGATGCAGCCTCTGAACTGAAAAGAATGGTTGAAGTAATGGTAGTTATTACAAAAGCGGCCAGCAGGTGGCAGCAGAGTATACGCGATCAATCAAGGCCATGTTGCAACAAGCTGTGTTCCCCACAGTTTTAAACAGATTTGTGAATAATGATGAAACTTAACTATATTCTAATGCTAATTGCTACAAAACGGAAACAGATAGAAATATACCTTTTTTTCCAGATGGAAGAAGAGACTCTAGTCTTTCTTTTGGTAGGTTCCAAGTTTTTGTAGCAATAGAACACAATATTCTCTGGGCCTTGCAAAATCAGTCAAAATACAGTAAAACAGCCGAGAGCGAAGGAGATTGCTTCAGTGAAAATGGCTGAGAGTGAATGAATTAATCTTTTCCATCTTACTAGTGTAATTCCCAATTTGTAATGTGTTTTGAATGAGAAAAATAGCATTCTGTAATATACATACATTATACATAATTACATACAGTAATGACATCATGAATATTAATCACACTTTTTGTCACACTTTCTCTTTCAACACTACCTGGGGGCTGTACAAGACAGACATACAGATATAGTGTACTGCAGCATCAGCTCCTCTCCTCCCTCAGCTTCTCAGTACAGCGGTGGTAATAGTCATTCTTCGTAGAGGATAAAGAATATATGCTAATGTGTATTGTTATATTATGTCTCTACAAGTGTTGATGCAGGTTTGTGTTCTGATATTCATTGCTTAAAGGGTACCAATTCTGCCACATTGCTTTTTTGAAGCATATTTGATAATTGCTATATCTGCCAAAGAGCCATTTGTTGTGAAGTTAGTTAAGCCACATGCCACCATACAGCACTCGTATGTCAAGTTTCTCAAGTCATAGTGAACAAATTTCAAGAACGTTTTCTCACTTGACTCCTGTCTCAAGGCACCAACCACTGTAATTGTGTATAGTGTGCGAAAGCTGTAAAAGTAGTAGACACACATCCTTGTCCTTTTAAAATCAGTGATGTTAAAAATCAGTATGCGTGTCTGTATTGCGCTTAATGTAGCACTGCGTCATGCATGCAACGCTTTTTGACACACAGCACCTCTATTCTCTGCCAAAAAAAAATGGAGGCTGCCTCAGTCACATTCTTTTTTTTTTCTTTTCCTTTTTTCACCGCCTGTGTGATTTGCAACCGCCTTTCAAGCCTCTGCAACTAATGTGCCGATCAAACCCCCATTGTTAATGTTGCAGCACTGTGAGTGCCCTTTGTGTGTGTTTGCGTGCACTCCCACAAGTCTGCAGTGACATCTGATAGACAGACTCGGTTGAGGTGCTTTTTGAAAACAGGTAATTATGGAAATGCTTCTCTGCTAAGAGTCCAATCTGCAATTAATTGGTTGCATGAATACTGGCCAATTTTAAATCACAAGGGAGGGGGAGACGGGTCTTATTTTATTGCCTGCTGCCTCGTTCAGGAAGCGGGCGGGTGGAGCATCTGAATTACATTAGATTTAATTAAGGCATTCCTCCATGACTACACACCAGTACATGAATAGGTGGTATCCCTCACTACTCGTTGGGAATTCAACAGTGAATGTTTGTGTGCACACATACTTGCACATACATTTCAAAAGCCTTCAAGGTCAGGTAGACAGAGAAAACATGCAACAAAGAGACTGGAAGACCCACACATGATACACAACAGTTTCCCATATTAACTGTATAGTAAATGTAGCTTTGCTTATATTCTCTGAGGTTTCTGACATGTCAGGGGTGCAAAACATGACACCCCTCAAGTGCTAGTAATCCCCAAAAACTTCAGAATATTACAAAGGGTTTCCTTCTTTCCAGCTTTAAGCCTCCCAGATGGAAGCAGGGTACTGCTATAGCAACCTGAAGGTATCTTGTTCTGGTCATTTCCTGTCAAGCTCTTTAAGCCACATCAACAAACTGTTTGCATGGTTGCTAGGCAACACGGACCACACAAAGTCACACTTGAAGCTGCAACAAAGTGTATTCAGGCAGTGTAACATTACTTTCCAGTGCAGCCCAGAAATAAGTATTTGATTGTGTTTTGAACTTTTTATGAGGGACCCAGTTTGCTGTTTATAGCCTGAGCCCGAGGCACTTTTGTAATTTGAAATAAAATAGCAAACGGTAATATAAAATACTCCCTTCTCATTAGCATTGTTTGCCTGCAGTGTCTTGATAGGACGTAGTCCCTCTCTACCTTCCTTTTACAATTGCATTACAGTCGTAGTGAAATTTGATTTGCGCATGCTTTAGCCTAATTCAAATTCTCACACTATCTTTCAGAACTATTGCCTTATTGCGTCTGTAGAATAATAAGAATGCAGTGCTTACTGGCGTTCCAGTAGTCCCTTCTTTTATTTCATTCAGCAGCACAGTTCTTTATTTCAGTGTGAAACTTCAGTAGTTTATGGAAACCCTGTTCTGGCAATTAAACTGTAACCTCGTACCTTGATCCACTGTTCCCCTCTCTTATCTGCAACGCCAAAAACATTGATCGGGTTTTACTTGAGGTTGCTCAACCCACTTCGCCTTTCTTTTTTCTTCCTCTATAATAATGAATGAGGGTTTGAAATTTGAACCTGGGTTATCCAAGTAGTGCAGCCTTGGAGGTTTTTTAACTCCTTTTCGACGTGTTGTAAAATGCTGGCGCCATTACATTGAGTCCATTGTCAAATAAAGACAGTTTAGTGATTTGGCTCTACAGCTCCCAAGTGCCTCTTCCTTGCATCCTTTTCCATGTTCAACCCCTACATAAGTTCTCCTCATTCTTACTTCATTCTCTTTAGTGGTAAGGGACTCCTTTCCACATCATGACTATCACCCCCGCCTACATCCATATGACTTCATCTGTCCTCACTTGATGCTTTCTTTGTCTTTCCCTTGCAGAAGCTCCCGGCCAGGACTTTGTGACGTTGGACTACCGTCTGCGGTACTACCCCAGCATCACATACGCTGTCATTGGGAGTGCCATCATCTTCGTGTTGGTTGTGGCGTTGCTGGCCTTGGTTCTTCATCACCAGAGGAAGAGGAACGTTTTGCTTCCCACTGGTGTAAGAGGAGCCTCTCACCACCACCAACCGTTGCTCCTGTCCCGCTTGGTCATCTTGGATCGCGGCCACATGCGTGCTGGCGATCCGGGTCTCTCTCCCGGTTCCCCATCGGCAGCTGAGCAGTATAGCTCATCTTCTCAGATGCTGCAAATCCTGTCTGATACTCTTTGTCCTACTGCACAGCCAGTGGAGACACCTCCATCATACTCTCAGGCCGTCATGGATGTCAGGTAAAAAACGTTTTTTTGTTTTGTTTTCTTTCAACATGCTGCTCAAATGCATCAGGTAGGCCCCAAAGGTCACAGGAGTAGTTCATGGGCCTGTTCTAGTGATGGGACAACTGTGATTTTATAGGAATAAAATGTTTCCTAACAATTGTGAGAAATTAATAACATTCTTAATTGCTGATTATAATAAGTACAATCTGAATGATTTTTTTAGCCTGATGCTGAATCCAATATTATCAGAAACAAATACAATTAATTACGAGCACCAGTAATTAAAAAAAAAAGTCCAGTGAATAAAATAACTTCTTTTTTGCGCCCTTAACACTTAGGACAATAAAGATATGAAGTACTGGCCGAACATCTGACTGCTTGATAATACTTTGTCCTTGGTTAACTTTACAACAGAGAGCAAAATGGGGGTAGGAGGGGATTGGTCGATTTTTTTCCAGCTATTTTGGGAGAAATTTCTTTGTCTTACGTTGTAGTATGTTGTAGTACTGTATATCCAAAATAACTTTTTTTTTTCTGATTTTTGGGTTTATTTAAAAAAAGATAACTAACCCTAATAATAACTTTAGAATCGTGTACCACCCTGGTAGCTCTTTGCATCAATCAGGTCCCAAGAAGTAGTTTTCACTTTCAAAAAGGTTGGTGATAGACACGTTTCCATTGACAAAAATTGATACTACAAGGCACTACTTTTTAGTAACTGGTCAGCTGGGTTTCAAACATGCCAAGTCAAGGTCATTGCCACATCTTTGGACCATTTGAACATAAATAAAAGATGACAAATAATCAACAAGCAGTGCTTGCTTGGCATATGTGAACCTACTATTTGCAAAATCACCAATTTTCTGCAATGTCACAAAAAAAACATTTGGTTTTATTCTGTGGAAAATATATTTAGCATTTACTAATTCTCTTAAAATAATGTGCAAAAAATCATATATTACAGTAGTACTCTACATACAGCATGTGCTTTTCTTTGTTACCAGGTAATTTACATGGTTTTGTGTTGGACTTAGTGCAGTATCTCTGCATATTTGTGTTGCTCTTTCTTTAATGCCTGAATATGCAGCCCAAATGCCATGGTAATTCTGAGGCTGCGAGCAAACAGTCCAAGTGTTTAAAAGAGGTTTTGATGCTCCAGGAGAAGGTAAACCTCCTGGGTATGAATAAGGAAAATGTTGCACTTCAGTAGCCTACCATATGACTTGAATGGGAGGACCGTATGGATTTCTATAAGATTATGCACTGCCATCAACACTACACGTTATAAAGGCTTCTTCGTCTTCATGAAAAAAAAACAACAGCAGGTGCCCATCACCTTTTTCCTCAAGCCCATTGGGACATTCTCGTAACAATATACAGTTCCTCCCGAAGGACTCGTATCTCACTTGTGAGTAGGGGTGTTAAAAAAAAAAAAAAAAATCGATTCGGCGATATATCGCGATACTACATCGCGCGATTCTCGAATCGATTCAATAATCGGCAGAATCGATTTTTTTATTTTTTTATTTATTTTTTATTTTTTTTTATTTTTTTTTTAGGATTCACACCTTGAGCATGGAAGAATGTTATATGAACGGAACATTAAGCCTTAATATTTTATTTTAATGCTGTTCAAACATGAAACAGATTACAACCTCTATAAGACTGAAATTTCAGATAAATAAATAATACATTTTCATATAAATCTTACATTCTACAAGCTTACTGATTAGTATTTTCTAAATTTGAATGAAAAAAATCGCAACAATCGACTTATAAATTCGTATCGGATTAATCGGATTAACCTGCGGCGTGCCGCAAGCCTTCCGCAAGGATAGACCTATTTTCTATTTTTGCCGGACGCCGCAGCGGTAGGCCTCCGGCAAATGGCAAGCTAGCACAAAATACATCGAGCGGGACAGGAAGACCGAGGCAGTTTCAAAATAAATTTCCGGTTACCTTTCAGAATAAAACACTCGCCAGCTCCTATTTCTCAAGTTTTTCAGCAAAACGTGACGTGGGCGTCGCCGGGCCATGTGCTCATTCACGGTTTAGACACCAGCGAACATGGACGAGGAGAGGTTTATATTGGAGGTGGAAAACCACAAAATAATATATGACACGGCACATCCTTTTTATAAGGACTGTAATGTATTGTGAGTTTGATGTTCGCGATTGCTTGTTGTGCCCGTCTCGCTTGCCGTACTGAGCGGCAGCCGGACGGGGAAGACAGAAATAAAGAGTGGACCCGCACTGACCCGACTCTCGTTATTAATATACTTTACAAGGACAACCAAAAAAAGGATGCTGCATGGAATCTCATATCTTTCTGCTTCTCTGTTGAGCAGACTTTCTGTATGTTTGTCGTTGTGAAATGCCACATGATCGCGCGCGCGCGGTCCCGCGAGACACGTTGGGAAGTGGGCGGCGACGGACCGCAGCTGTGCGGAGCCGGTGTGGATTGACAAAAAAATTTACCCGTCCGGAGCACGCAGTCAAGACGCACCGCACCGCAACCGCACCGCAACCGCATCCAGTGAAAACCCGGGGTTATGCTCTCAAACAGTTTTTCTTGTTGCAGAGAAATTTTGAACATATTTAAAATTTGATGGCGACAGGAAAAACTGTTTGAGAGACACAGGCTTCACAAAGACGTGGGGGAGATTTCATTCGTTGCTGTGCAGTCGTAGTTTTGCCTCTAGCCGTACATAGCAGACATTTTCACCTCTAGTAAACAATATTTTTACTTCTAGTATTTCTCATTAATAAAAATGCATGTCCAATGAAGACATTATTCTGGTAAATTTCTGAATTCACAAAGACACTTTGTGACTCGTGCTTTACGCTCATCACGTGTTTTTGTTTTCCTCCAGTCGGCCTCCCTGGTTTGATCTGCCGCCTCCTCCTTACCTCCCAGATGGGGAAGAAGCTTCCGAGGGCCTGCCCCGTTACGAGAGCCCTTCTGCTTCACCCACCCTCAGAACTATGTCCTCAAACAATCAGTCCGCTTCCAATTCTAGACAAATGGCGGATCAGCTTTAGCTACGCTGTTAGCTACTCCAGGACTACACAAAGCCGCACATTCCACAGCACTGCCCTGCTGAGAACACATACAGAAAGAAGACTGAACGAATCCAGTGAGAATTCACTTCATCCTGAAACATAGTTTTGTATCTTGGCTCCCCCTGGTGGACATTTTCCTTTCAGAATAAGTCGTTAGTTCATTTCACTTGTATTGATTCCACATTAATGGCTATTTTCTTAACCAGTGACCACAGCCTTAGAGAAGTATCTTAATTATGTTAGTAAGAGACAGTGTTAAGAATCTCAATAAAGCTTTTATTTTCACTGTGTTATAACAGTAAAAAAGCAGTCCAACAAGGCAACTCAATTTGAGGTTCTTGTACATCAAAACTTGTTGAATCTATCAGGATATTTCCAGGTTGTGTTCACGTGTATTGTTTTACTTCACAATGGAGGCGTGTGCAAAGCCGTTTGAGGATTTATTCAATATCCTAGTTGTCCAGCTTAAGGTTCATATCGTGGCAAGCTCCTTTCTGTGTGCAAATATTACATATACTGTATGTGCAAATGGCTTTATGGAAAGCTGTTTAAGCTAACTAACCAGTAGGGAAACACAAAATGTTTGTTTCAGTCAAAGTCGCCTCTGCATTATTTTTCCTGGAAGGGAGGGTGTTGTGTGTATGTGAGTCCAATAGAAGTATGTAAAAGTCAGATATTTTACACTTATTCAGTAAATTTTCAGACCTCTGTTTTGTTGCCCCCACATTTTTTTTGTTTTTTTTTTATTGTTGTACAAAAAAAAATGTATTACAGGCCAACTTAGTGGCAGTTAATGTAAGAGTGCTTCAAATTACTCTAGACATGTAAACAGAGGTCTTTAAAAGCAATGCTTGATATTGGATATTTTTCAGCGTCTGGTCTCACAATATTTGCTAATAGCGTGTTTGTTTGTTTGTTTTTTTTGGGGGGGGCACTTAAATTTCATGAAAATGTTCACCAAAACTACCCTCCATTTAGCGCTAGAGCATTCCTCAACCACTTATGGTCATTTTCAGTCTGAAGACCAATCATGTTATGTTAGAGAGACAAACAGCAATTATGTTCAAGTTTGTCACATACTATAACAGCAATAAGTTGTAATTTTACTACAGCTAAAAAAAAAAAAAATAAAATAAAAGTGGTACCCTGGCTTGTAAAAAAAAAAAAAGGAGGAGAATGGGAAAGACGATTCTGTACCCTATCATATGTTTGGGCGATACATATTGGTGTGCCAGCGTCGATACATCAAATGTTATTATTGCTTGCATAGTATTACTGATTACAATTGTGTACAAGTTACTTCCTTATGAATGAAGTGTTTGTTTCTATATTTAATGCTAAACCCTGATTCAAGACAGTGTTCCCTCGTTTTCCGCTGGGGTTGGGTTCCAAATAATACCCGCAATAAATTATGAAGTCTGAAAAGTAGTTTGCTTTATGTTTTACATTTGTTATGAATGTTTTAAGGCTCTAAAACCCCTCACCACACAATTTATACACTTTTCTCATTGAGGCATTTACATTTTCTCACATTTCTCTCGTTTAAACATTCTCAATGTTCAAACCATAATTTGTTTTTAATAAAATACATACATTACTATAAAAAAAAAATCATGCCAAATTGCACTCAAATAAATCCATTAAATAGCAAGACTGCAAAAAGTGAACCTCGTTATAGCGAGGGAACACTATACCTTGAAATATGGAAATTAATTGTATTTTGAATCTTTAATAGACACTCACTGCTGATGAACTCTAACGAAAACAATAATGCAATGTTTTCTGATATTACTCATGAGGGGAGTGTCCATCTTCAATGTGAAATATTACAATTTTTGTTGTTGATTGTTTTCATGTGGGTCAGTTTGTCAGCAAATTTACACGTCTCAACTGAAGGGGGAGCTCTGGTACCGTCAAAACAGTACAGTATTCATTTATGTTGCTGCAAATGTGTGCATTTTTAATATTTGTCATTTCTGGTTCTGTGTTTCAATGACATGAAGGATTTGTTCTTATAGTATTTGTCACGTATCATTTTTGCTTCAACTCTGTAAATAAAATTGTGCAGTATTTACGTTGTAATACAAAACAAATTTATATAACTAACAAGGTATGAATTTGAAGCTTTTTTCATATCAATTGGAACACAATGCTGTATGCTTTTCAATGTAACAATTTGAAAGTTGGCACTCTGCTGCAACTGGAAGCTTTTCTCAGGACACTTTGTCTCTCTCTCTCTCTCTCTCTCTCTCTCTCTCTCTCTCTCTCGTTTTTTTTTCTTACATGTACTGTATATATATTTTTTGTCATGTACTCGTGTCATAGTTCAAGTAGTTCAAATGTCTTATTTTATAAAACCTGTAGATTAAAATAATGTACAATTTTGATTTTTGGATTACAAATACATTTTGCAATATATACGTTTCAATGGTTTTTATTATTTTTTTAATGCAAGCAATTTAAAGTAGACGGTTGTTACTGTAGTTGTACGTTCATCCACAAGATGTCACCCTCGTTCGTGGAATGAAAGCTTTGAACGGCTTCATTCTTTTTCATAACTCGGGAGCTTTCTAAAATATTTATATTATCCATTCATTCATTTTCTGAACCGTTTATCCTCACTAGGTTTTACAGTTTGTTTTTTGAAAGACTAACTACGGTGGTTGCTCATCTGAATTAATTAAAGATCAATATATTCCCCCTCTTTGATTCATGGCAGTTATCTCGTCATCTTATATGAAACCCCCAACTCTGTGAGAACATGACTTGCCTATTATTCCACCCCCCCACATTACATTTGTGTTTGACTCGGATCACTTGTGATACCGTCAGCACAAACTGTCTGATCATTGTACCAGTATAGCACTTTATCATTTGCTATCACCCTACAGTCCCACCCTCATTTAATCCATCTCACAATTGATTTCACCACCTTCACATCTCGCTTCAGTTTTCTTTAGCCAGTCTTCAACTCCACTGCAAGAGGCCTCTATTTGCTCAGCCCCAGCTCTTAACTACACATACTTTAATTAAAAGCCTGCGGGCCACTTGGCCACATCCCTCTTGTGCTTTCTGTCACTCTGCCTGGCATTCTGAGAATGCTTTCAAATGGCATCAGCGAATCAGGATACCTTCAATTACGTCTCTGCAGTGTTAGTTTGGCTGTGGTGAAATAGTGGCTATACGTTGCAATGAGACTCCAAGTCAAATTGATCGTCTTTCAACAAATTTCACTTCCTTAGGTGTCCCTTTTTGCATGTCATAGGCAACTCCTGCATGGTTGATATCAACTGAATGGTACCTGTTCAGATGTACACAGTCCCATGCTGGCTCGCGACATTTTCCCATTGGCAAAACCAAATACACTCCTGCATGGTACTGTTTCCAGTACTTGGAGTTTGATAGTGTACTTTGATGATGCCATAATGCTGGTCATTCATTGATCGAGCAGATTTGTCGTGTCATAATATTGAAGGATAAACAAGTATAATTGACACATTTTGACACTGTGCATTTGGTACCTGGCCTTTCGGTGGGGACTTTTTCGGCATAATCCACCATCAATGCCACCATGATCATATGGCAATTACTGTACAAATCTCTTCGGATCCTTCATCATCATGTACACAATAAGTAATTAACCATGTTACGATGCAACAGGAAGGGCAAGAAGAAAAGGCAGAGAAGGTCCCCAACTGATCTCCAGTAGCAGTTCTTCTCACATCTCACAGAACAAAGAGAATATATGACTGTAAGTTTTGTTTTCTGCTCTGTTTGTATGCGTTGCTGCTTTGTGTTTATTTAAGTAGCAATTGTAAAGCCTAATGTCAATTTCTGTTAGATCTTCATTAGGCGCAGTTAAAATGTTTGGTGGGCTGTTTGGTGTTTGAATATAAAATGATTCTCTTTTTTTTTTCCTAACATTTTTTTCTATGCATTTTGCAATAAATGTACTATACATGCATTCAGTACACATAAGACATACAATTACTGATAATAGCACTTACATCAAACATAAACTGAACGAAACTAAACAACCAAGGAGCTAAAATAACTGATGAACTCAAAAATAAAAGCACACCAACTCTCTCCCAAGAGAAAGAAGACCAATCAACAGTCTAAAGAATGTCTATTGTCATGTTGTTATGTTGTGCCTGTCTTCACATGGTATAGTGTACTGTTTTGTCATCTTTCAATGTACATGTTCTTCTCTCTGAAGGAAGTTTGTCAGTTATACCTTCAAACCACATCTTGGCCCGGTAAGCACTGGCCTCGTGTGGCAACTTCCCTTTCTTATGAATCACTGTAATTATTGATTCATGATAAATAAGGCAATAGCTATCCAGTATCCACTATATGTTTTAACTAATCTCCTGAAAGTTAATGAAGACCTGGCGTGTTATTTATCTTCAACAAGGCAATAGCAGTCTGAATCTCTGCGCATGTTAGGTCTGAACTTAAAGGGGTCGCGTTGTTCTGCACACAATTTAGGAAGGTTGCACCTGTCTAAGCTTTAGAATCTTGTCAATAAAAAAAAAAAAAAAAAAAAAGAATCTTGTCAATAGAGTATTTATTTTGTCCTTTTAAAGAAACTTTTTTTTTTAAATCAACCCACATATGACGTTTGATTTGTGTCATATTTGATACATACTGTCACAATGCTTTGAATTCACACATTTATAGTTGTCAAAAAATGTATAATAATTAATATTTAAACAGACATATCAAACATTAGTATTTCCAAAAACCAGAAAATTTCCCATGATTAATAAGTAGAGAAAAAGCCTGGAAAATCCAACAGCTGGGCGATACTGCCCTCTAATGGATTATCCGTGCAATGCATGTGTCAGATCATATACGTCAGGGTTTTAATGAGGTTGGAAAAATATACTCATGAAATAGAGGGCTCAAAATGTTTTGCATTTATTATGATACGTTTGGCATTACAGGATTCATTTCCAATGCAGCTCTTCTTGGATTGCAAATGTGTGCCTAATGAAGTACACATGTGATTGTATGTTTGTGTGTACCACACATGCGACACTACTGCATTCAACAGATTACCTTGCTGAGCTGCAACAAAAAATGTTTTCTAGGAAGGATTTCTTTTAATGAAGAAAACATACGGCAGCTCTTGTGTCACACATCAGATCGTGCAGGTGTACCTAATGATTTGTCCCATGAGTACTGATACAAGTGTTTCTTTTCAGTATTCGCTTCCAGTCGTGCAGTTATCGCAAGGCCACCTTCTCTCCCAAATGGCGCACACGTTCACTCACTTTGGCTGTTGAGCCATAGCTGCGGTGCGCTGGAGATAAGACCGGCTGTTTTCACATGTAAATAGTGTGAGTGTGGAGGGGAAGGAGGGCGCATTGTTCGTAGGCACAAGCTCCGAGGGGCCGTGAGGAGCTCTGCCGAGGGTTTGGCCAGTGTGGCCCTTATCAGATGAAGAGCAGGCCTCCGAGGGAAGGAGGGGTCGTTGAGGGGCGAGCGCTGGGTAGGGCTGAGAGGGCCAAAAAAGAGAATAGAACAGCTGGCGGAGTCACGCGTGCAGCCCCAAAAAACATACAGAGCCCAGACACGTTGAGCACGGTGGGAATCTCCTCTGCTAAGAGATCCACAAACACACAGCTTCTTGTGTTTTAATCAGCCGCCAACCAGCAGGTCTGAACACATAATCACACAAAAAGGGGAAGCATTGGGAACCATCACAAAACACAATCGGTTCAAACTATCGCAAAGATTCAAACGTGTGCGTTTCTATAAAGGTTTCTTCACATCAAGGCTCACAAAAGGAAAAAGAGGAGTGGATGTCACTTAAATGTTGATAGGCCTATATTAAAAGTTGGAAATTTTCATTGTAAATTAAATGATTTTTATTTATTTATTTATTTATTTATGCATTCATGTATGTTCTGAAACGTGAACTAAACTAAAACTAAACTAACAAAAATTGTCAATACACCTGCAACATTGGCACCAAACCAGGGTAAAGTTTTATTTCAGAAGTTTATCGAGTCCATCTATGATTTCAGCAGGCTGATAACTTCGCATTACTGTTCAACTATTAATCTGTTCATTGACATGTTTCTGGATCTTGTCATTTATCCAGGTCATTGAATCACAATTGATTACAACTGGACTGCTGTGTTTGTTTTAAAAGATATTTCATCTCCAATAATGCTCGATTAGGACACACCAGCCTGTTTACATCCAAACAATTTTTTGTTTGTTTGGAGCAAGTGGTAAAAATCTACACAGCGCTGAACACATTTATTCAACCATCAAGTTTTATGCCACAGCCATTCTAATGAAATTACCTATTAATATCCATCCATCCATCCATCCATCCATCCATCCATCCATCCATCCATCCATCCATCCATTTTCTGAACCACTTGCCCCTCACAAGGGTCGCGGGGGCTGCTGGAGCCTATCCCAGCCGGCTATGGGCAGTAGGCGGGGTACACCCTGAACTGGTTGCCAGCCAATCGCAGGGCACACAGAGACGAACAATCATCCATGCTCACAATCACACCTAGGGACAATTCGGAACACCCAATTAACCTGCCATGCATGACTTTGGAATGTGGGAGGAGAGCGGAGTACCCGGAGAAGACCCAAATGCAAATACAAACCCAACCAAACATTATATACCAACTTCCTTACTTCCAAACTCCTTCCACAAACTCGATGATGGAGGTTCCAGTATTATTATCAAATAAAATATTACTACAGTACAACTATTCACAACATCCAGAAGTATCTTGGATCCATCCCTTTATGTGGACATATAATTGAAGGACTTGTTGATCCAGAAGTATCCTGACACCTATTGTTTACAAACATTACTAAATAGCCCATGACGGGGGGTCACCTATCCAGCATATTTTGGGTGTTTTCCTCCTCCAATGCACCTGATTCAAATGATCGTGAGATAGTTATCAGGGAGCCTCTGCATATATGCAACCATTTTGTCATGAAGATTATTAATCTGATTATTTCTTCATTAAATCAGTCATTAAGGCAGCATAAAGATATGCATGAATGTCTATATGCATAAAGTCTGGCATTAGCAGCTGAAACAGTAACACTTTCCTGCTTAAAGAATAGTCTGGGGAGTGTTGGCGCTTGTCCCTTGCATTCAGACCAGTGTTAAACACACAAACTAGCATGCTAATGGGTAATCCCTGAGGAGCAGCCACCTTTGTCAAAGCCCTAAGAGGATGTCTCTCTCTGGGTATGAAGTGACAGCAACCAGGCTGCCTGCTACTGGACAGCCAGCATGTTGCCAGATAGTGATCTCGCTCCAGAGGGATGCCAGCAGGTTGCCAGGTCCTGGTTGAGTTCTGATGGGCAGAAGATTGACGTTTGTCTTGATTTTCTTTTGGTTTTTTGTCTGTGCAACACCGGGAGGTTTGATATCTTGCTCTGTCAGAGAAAAGGGAAAGTGTGTCGTATGGGGCGCTTTGTCATGCAGTAGGTGGTCTCCATGTGCCCACAAAGGCCTTCAGTTAATCTGACAGAATACAGTATAGTGCAGAGAGGTGTGATGCTGTTAAGTTTGTTGCTTTATCTGACCTCCAATACATTTACAAAAAGCTCTGTTTACAAATACTCTAATAGTAACAAAAGAGCAACTGCTTGTGCTAAAAAAAAAAGAAAAGAGAAAAAAAAAAGATCTGTTCCTATTTATTTTTGTAATTGGATGTCTGGAGACAAAACAAATGTGAATTGAAGTGGTGTCAGGAGGCTGAAAGGGGTTGAGAGGTGTTCCTGCCGAGACGGCCACTTGTTGATGTATTTCTATGGATTAAGGACATTCCAGGTCGCAAGGTGGACTCCAGGAGAGGGAAGCAAGTTGATTAGACGGCTGTCACTGAGTAGCAGGGAGAACATTCCACAGTGCAAGGTGCATTCAGGGGCGCAGAAAATGAAGCTAATCTCATGGGAATACTTGAATCCTATGCCGAGATAAGGTCAATAAAATGAGGAGCTTCATAAATGATGACAATACAACACTTCCTGTGTGTTTTTAGCTGAAGGACTGCTTCATGATGATTATTTTTAATGCATCCAGCCCTGGTTTTATACTGTCTGTGATGAAATATTGTGGCCTCATCCCCATGCTGTACACTCATCTGTCTTTTTTACCCCCAGAGAACAGAGCTCCACATTCAGCAGCACACATTTTATTGTAGCAAAGAACACGGATCTGCTTGTTGGTGGATTTTTGGAAAGTTATCAAAACTTAGATACCCCTTGTGATCTTCAGCTCTTTTATCATGTCCTCTCATTTCTGAAACAAAACACACAGAGCATAAAGCCGTACCCCCTCCTTGGGTCCCAGTCCGCCCACTACCCAAGGCCACCCCACGCCTCGCACGTTCCTCTCAGACAGGCAGCACGACACTGGGCCCCCGTCTTCTCCACGACCACCCCCTCAAAAGCTTGTCCAAGCCCCCCAGTTCCATCCATCATATTTGCCCCCTGGCCTCCGTCGCGTCCCTACAAAAGCGACCAAGTCAAAGGAAAGAAAAGGTGAAAAAAGAGGTGGAGAAGAATACAGCCGCTACCATGCAGAACAGTGCTGGCCCGAGGAGCGTCTTTTGTCCCAAGCCCGGCCTCTCTTCGCTTGCTCTTGCCTGCGAACACACCCTCCGCTTGCGAGGAACAACAGCCCGGACGCCTGGGGGATGGAACCAGGGTGTGACGGTAGCTAAAGTAGAATAGTTTGTTCCCCTCTATGGCCCCCTGGTCACCAGCAGACCCTGTTTGTTGAGCTGTCAAACAGGGCCGCCCTCGCGGCCACGGGCGCTCCCTGATGGGGGTGCGGCAAGAACCCCCCCAAACTCAAGCAGAGGCACACTGTGCTCGGCTGACTTCCCACTGAAGTGGAACTGTAAAACTCAGGTGAGGAAGGGGGAGTGAAGGCACATCTGCAGGAGATTTACATAGTTTGACATCACCGACACCTGTGACTTGTATGCATTCATTTATAAGTGCCACTGGACCACTGGATTCTTTGCCTGAGTGTTCCAAAAGGGAAGAAAGAGGAACTGCTGATTGACATGAAGAAAGTGAGCAAAACGGGATCCATTTGGGGGGGACATAAAAGCGTACTCTGACGTTCGCCAACCTGCCCTTGTGACACAAGGAAGAGAGGAAAGCCCCCACTCGGTCAGGTTGACACACTCTGTTTGGAAACAACGTCATGGATGTTATTCTTATTCTTAAAATGCGTTATGGCAAAATAAAATAACTTCAATGCTTTGGGAAACTCCTCCCAGTTCGAGTCCAGGCTCGGACCCTTCCTGGGTGGAGTTTGCATGTTCTCCCCGTGCCCGCGTGGGTCTTCTCCGGGTACTCCGGTCTCCTCCCACATTCCAAAGACATGCATGGCAGGTTAACTGGGTGCTCTGAATTGTTCGTCTCTGTGTGCCCTGCGATTGGCTGGCAACCAGTCCAGGGTGTCCCCCGCCTACTGCCCAGAGCCAGCTGAGATAGGCGCCAGCACCCCCCGTGACCCTTGTGAGAAATAAGCGGTCAAGAAAATGGATGGATGGATGCTTTGGAAAACTGATTTTCAAATAATCCTTTTTTTCTGTCTACCACACTTAACTTAGGTCATATTAATGTCACAGACTTTGTTTATTCCTTTCCAAAGTTATATTTGTCACCAATGGCTGTAATTTTGCATTTCAAGACTGACCCCAATTCCAATTGCTGTTGTGTAAAATGTAAATAAAAATTTATATTCATTTGCAGGCATGGTGGCGCACTGATTAGCACGGCTGCCCGTCTCCGGTCTTCCCTGTGTAGAATTTGCATGTTCTCCCTGTGCCTGCGTGTTTACTCTGGTTTCCTCCTACATTCCAAGCAACACGCATGGTAGGCAGATTGAACGCTCCAAATTGTCCGTCGGTGTGATTGTGGGTGCGAATGGATGTTCATCTAAGTGCGCCCTGTGATTGGCTGACAACCAGCTAAGGGTGTACCCTGCCCATTGATAGCTGGGATAGGCTCCAGCATGCCCGTGACCCTTGTGAGGATAAACAGTTCGGAAAGTAGATGGATGAATATTTTCATTTGAATACATTACAACACAATCGTCAAAGTCCGGTCCTCGAGGGCTGGAGTCCATGTACTGTACTAAGATGTTTCCTTTCTCCAACACAGCTGTCTCAAATGGTCATCAGCAAGCTCTGCAGGAGCCTGATATTGACCCTAATCTTGAATCAGGTGGGCTGGAGTCGGGAAACCTTGAAAACATGCAGGACTCCGGCCCTCGAGGATGGGACATTGACACCTGTGCACACTACAAAGACAAGATATTTAAGGTTTAAAATCATAAATGTTATTGTTATTGAATAGGTTTTGCAAATCATTGTATTCTTCTTTTACGTTTTACACAATGTCCCACCTTCACTGGAATGGCGGTTTGTAGATCCCAACTCTTGACACTAAGCATGATGAGTGATCCTTTTTCCATCACTTACATACCTTGATGTTGCCATCACTCTGGAAGAGTGTTAATTTAGACTCAACAGATCACACTTATCGCTCCAGATTAAAAACGGTTACAATTCGATTGCACCAGTTGTTACGTATTGTACCCAACATTCCATAAACTTAAACATTCAAGTCTTCCAGTTTTGAGTAAAGCTTATGGAGATATTGGTCATTTCCATAAAGCCATAGTAGTTTCTTTTACGCGATTTTTGGACTGAAATTTGAATATCATCTTTCACTTGGCTGTGCGATATGTCTTCTGAATGATTGTTCTCAAAGTTAGACTTGAGCAACTTGCATGGAGTCCTTATCCGATGGAAGGGTCTTGTTTATTTGCTGAGTTAAATCCCAGTGGGTACTTGTTTCTAGGCCAGGCAGGGTACCTGGAGCATTAAGAAAAAGTTGTGCACCAGAATTTAACAACAGTAGTACAGTATAGTGGTCTGTGGAAAAATATATCTGTTGGATTGTCTACATTTACGGTGGCAGTCATGGTAGCAGAACTGATTTCAACAAACGAAAATGGAAAAATTCAAATGTAAACTATTTTCTTGTCTAAAAAACATTTTTAGAGTTGAGCCTTCAATAGAGAACGTACAACATACATGGTTTGTGTGCATTGCACCACAGTGACGATATTATTAACATTATTACTTAAACAAATGATATCTAAATATTCCAAGCACATGCAACATAATAATAAGACCACAAGAGTTAGGAAAACTCCACAATGCCAACGAGCATAAACCACAACACCACCGCCTGTGTCGAACCGTGACTGGCCGCGTTCCAGCTCCATTCACCCAAACAACAATAGTGTGCAGCGACTGCAAAAAGCCATCCAGTTTGAGTCCCTGGCGTGTGTTTAAACATGTCAAGCTGTGTCCAGTCCTTGGTGGCACAGATTGTGATTTTCCCAGGTGAACAAACAACACCATGTAGAGTGTTGCATCTTCAAGCTCATTAAAGAGCATTCGGAGCCATTCGAATGCATTCAGCGGGGTGTGCATACCCCCAGAATTCAGTGTGAGGGCACAGAGCCATGCCCAAAGGCCCTGGGGTGGGGACCTATGCTCAAAGGGCCCAGGGAACTCAGCAGAAGGAGTTGATCCTTTTTTTTTCTTCTTCTGTGAGCAATGTATGGGTATAGAGGCAGGGGCGTGCATGCAACAGCTTGCTGGGTTCCCTCGCCTGAGGAATTCAAATGTCCCTTGAACTGTTGAATGGAATGATGGATGAATTTGAAGCACAATTCCGCAAACACGTATGTACGTTGTGCGATCAAACTAAATGCAACTGAAGATTTCTATACGATGACATAATGCTGTTGAGGTTGTGTTGACAGTTGCGCAAACACAAACAGTCCCCCCCTTGTGGAGAGCAGCCAGATCCTCCAGCATCAGCCGCCCATTGATTCTGCTGATTATAAAGTCGCACCACAGACCCGTCATGCCATTCAGTGCTGCGTGTTGCTAGGTAGAGCGCACCAGCCCATGGAGAGGGAGGAAGACAAGCTTGCAGCGTCCCATCCCGATTGCTTGATTGTTATAAATGAGAGTCATGTCAGCACAGGGACCCCGAGCCATCTGTGATACTCACACACATTCATTTTTCATTCTTCAATCTCAAAAATGTGCTTCTCAGCACAGATGTGGAGAACAAAACGTGATCCAAACAAATGAACACGCAAATGTCCGCTGCCAAAGTTGCAAACAAGACTGTGTTGAAAGTTGAATGCAAAAAAATAAAAAAGCGAGAAACTAGGCCTCCGAGTGTGCAGGTCAAAGGAGGAGACTGCAAAGGATGTGTGTAATGTGTCACTGATAACAAGCTGCATTTTAGTGCTGAATAAGATGTTCTGAGGAATGTAGAGGATCGACCCTGACTTATTTTTTTAGGTCTCCTAAAAATGGGATTTATGTCCTCTTTAATTCAATTAATCAGACATTTCCCTCTGGTGAGGAGGAAATAGTCAAATATTTATAGACTCATGCTGCTGGGTTTATTTTTCTTTTCACTTACTCCAGCATCTGTGAATCATACGCTGGCATCACTGCCATAATAAACGAGACTAAATTTATTCCACTTGCTCAGAAAGTCATAATGTTGCCCACATAAAATGTGTTTTATTCATCCATTTTTTCCTCGTCATCAGAACCACGGGTGAGGCAGAACGTATCCCAGCTAACTCGTGTGAGACGTATACCGTATATTTTGTTTTCAGAATTTGCTTCTTGTGGAAACTGTAGACTAGAAAAACAATCTAGTCAGTGGCATTTACTGTATTACTAGGGATGGGCGAGTACCCAGATTAGGAATCGGTATTGGGTCGAAACCAGAACTTATTTTAAGGTATCTGTACTCGTGATGGCGGCATACCAGCATCGTCTGCCATCTTGTGGCTATTTTACGATCATGTACTAGAAATTGGAATAATAGAAAATTGGCAGTATGGGTCTTTCTTTAACATTATGTGTCATTGTTTATTTATTTATTTATGTGTTCATGTGTCAAAAATCCTAGTGGTAGCAATGCTTGGTATTGGTGACTACTCAAGAGATGAATACCGTATTTTTCGGATTATACATCGAACCAGCCAAAAAAATGCATAATTAAGAAGGAAAAACATATATAAGTCGCACTGGAGTATAAGTCGCATTTTTGGGGGAAATTTATTTGGTAAAATCCAACACCAAAAACATACATGTCATCTTGAAAGGCAATTTAAAATTAAAATAAAAGACAGAACAACAGGCTGAATAAGTGTACGGTATACTAACGTTACATGACTGACATGCCTGGTAATGTCAGTAACGACGTAACATATTTAGAGTGAGTCGGTGACGGGAGTCGGAGGCGGAGTGTTGAAGCACGGAGCCAAAGGCTGGCATTTTATTGACATCAGCTTCTGAGGTCTTAACAGCAACTCCCCACTCAGCTAGAAGCTAACAGGCTAACTCCCCTTTTCCACATAATAAAACCTTCCCACCCGGAACTCTCCCTTCGTCCCAACGTTCCGTGGGTGAATTAAGTTCCCATCACTACAAGTTATTCATATAACTCTAGCATAAAGAACATGCTAACAAGTTCACCAAACTATCAGTTTCACTCCAAATCACTAAATCCAATGAAATCTTCATCCTCTGTGTCACTTTTAAACAACTCCCCCAACTCGGCAGGTACATGTCCTCTTCTACTGGCAATGTTGAACTTATCAACACAGGCCTAGAGCGCCCTCTTGCGGTTTAGTGTGAAAATAACATGTGAAATGATATAATAATGTGTTAATTTCACACATAAGTCGCACCAGAGTATAAGTCGCACCCCACCAAACTGCGATTTATAATCCGAAAAATACGGTACTCATACTGGAGGTAGTCTGAGAAAAAAAAGTAATCTCAAACATCACTATGTGTGGTCATATGAAGTATAAGAATGTAGGCCGATTAACTGTACAGGTGTAAGCGGTGTAAGTGTGCATCTCAGCGGTGCGGTGCATTATGGGTAGGCAGACTACCGACTTTCAATTGAAACTGAATTGGCTCCAATGGAAGTAGCTCTCATTTGGACCATTTTAACCTTTACTAACTGCCCTCTGCCGTGACACTAAGTTAAGCTTATTTAAGTGCAAAAATGGTCTGAATGTGTGCACTTTACTGAGAGTCGGACCGAGGAGGAACACTGGGATGCAAAGGAAGAGACCGGTAGGATCTTTCTTTACTTTGGGGGTCAATTGGGGCGAGAAGCAGATTCTTAAATGAGCATCACTACATTAGTTTTGTTACACGTACGTCCGCTAGCAAGCTTCGTGACGCTTCCGTCTGTTCCCTCGGTTTCAGGATATTGACAAAAGAAATGTGTTAAAGAAATTTCCATTTTTAGCCACTTTGATCTTTCCTTTAGCGTACACTTCCATCTACTTGAACTTTGCAATGGTGTTTTTTTGTTTTTGTTTTTGCCTTAAACTCCATTAGAACAGTTAAAAATGGCACAAAGTGCACCTGTCGTTTTGTCACGTAAGGCTGAAAGTCGTTTAAGCAGAAAATCCACCTGTTTTTATTAGGGATGTTCGATACCACTTTTTTTCAGACCGATACCGATACCAACTGCCGATACCAGTAGTACATTTTGACAAATAAAAAAAATCACTAAAAGATATTTTTAAACAAATATATTTCCTTTAATTTTGACAAAAAAAACAGCACAGTCACTCTTCAATAGTCTTAATGCTCAAAATAAAACATAAAAATGCTCTTTTAGTTTAAGATTCGCAATTTTGAAGTATTTCCAAACCGGTGAAGTTTTGGTGAAAAACTGCTGCAAGCTGGAGCCAGTTACAGGCAAGGAGGACTCACTTAACGTCTTCCCCCTCTGCCATCGGTCGCTTGTACTCGTCTGCGTCACGAGTACTCGAGTACTTGAAAAAAGGCTTGTATCGGCCCAATACCGATACCTGGTATCGGTACTCGCCCATTTTTATCCATCTCGAGGTGGCCATTCTGCAGCTTGCTCTTGACTGAAAATGACATCACAGTTCCTAAGGGTTTATTTTGTGAACGTCACGACCAAATCCAGAAAACAGGTGAGCCTTGGCAGCCGTTATCTGAGCCCCGAGGCACTCTGATGTCAATTTCAGTCAATAGCAAATGGCAAAATAGCCGCCTGAGATTGATCAAAACAAGGATTTTGCTGCTGAAACAAACTTAACCCCGGGTTTTCACCGGATGCGGTTGCGGTGCGGTTGCGGTGCGGTTGCGGTGCGGTCCGGCGACGCAAGCAAAATTAGATTCCATTCATTCGAATGGTGCAGTTGACACCGCTTGCGGGTGCGTTGCGTGTCGACTGCGTCTCAGCTGCGGCGTGCCGCAGGCCTTCCGCAAGGATAGACCTATTTTCTATTTTTGGCGGACGCCGCAGCGGCAGGCCTCCGGCAAATGGCAAGCTAGCACAAAACACATCGAGCAGGACAGGAAGACCGACGCAGTTTCAAAATAAATTTCCGGTTACCTTTCAGAATAAAACACTCGCCAGCTCCTATTTCGCAAGCTTTTCAGCAAAACGTGACGTGGGCGTCGCCGGGCCATGTGCTCATTCACGGTTTAGACACCAGCGAACATGGACGAGGAGAGGTTTATATTGGAGGTGGAAAACCACAAAATAATATATGACACGGCACATCCTTTTTATAAGGACAACCAAAAAAAGGATGCTGCATGGAATCTCATAGCAGAAGAAGAAGAAAAGGTTAAATCAAAAGAAGTCCACCTCTCTTTCTGCTTCTCTGTTGAGCACAGACTTTCTGTATGTTTGTCGTTGTGAAATGCCACATGATCGCGCGCGCGCGGTCCCGCAAGACTAGTTGGGAAGTGGGCGGCGACGAAGCTGCCGGACCGCAGCTGTGCGGAGCCGGTGTGGATTGACCAAAAAATTGACCCGTCCGGAGCACGCAGTCAAGACGCACCGCACCGCAACCGCACCGCAACCGCATCCGGTGAAAACCCGGGGTTAACATTAATCATACTGTCTGTTTTTAGACAGGTGTGAGCACATAGAACATGTTCTCACATTTTTTTTTTTAGGCCCACTGCTTCAAATGAGAGTCTGCTCACTTCATTTATACTTCAGGTGTACTGACAATACTTTTTATGTCACAGACGTCATTTTAAACCATCACGGCTGTGGTGGTAGATGTATTTTGAGCCCAGAGTGGCGACCAACTTAACTTGAAATAAGATTACAGTTTCAAACACAGCTCTTCCCTTTCAGTCACTGGCACTCATGGGGAATTGAGGCCCGGCGAGGCCTGTTACATTTCCTCCAAGCTGCAATGCTGAAAAGAAAGGTGGTTGCCGGAGTTTCCTGCGTTGGTATGTTTTGATGCAGGACAAGACAAAGCAACCCATAACTTGTGGTCCCCCTTAACAGCTGTGAACTGTCTGACATCCAGGAAATGAACAGAAGGTCCAGAAAAAGAGATGGATAGAAAGAGAAAAGACAGAAAAAGGAGTGTTGTGAAAGCTTAAAAGTAGATCAGGATCAGTAGATAAGCATGAGTTGTAGTAGTACCACCAGTGCAGTCTGCCCTGCCCACTGCTGCTTCTGCCCCTCCCAACAGAGCGAGAACAAAACAGGTTGTAAAGTAGCACAGTTGTGAAAGACAAAGAATGAAAGCGTGAATTCACAAAAAAAAAGAGGTAGTAAGAGGAAAGGGTCAAAGTAGCAGGAGAGCGAACTCTTGACCTCCGCGGTGACCGAAGGCTGCCGCCCCGTTTAAAACAATACACTCATCATCTTTCCCTCTGTATGCGTCTCGAAGCCTCCCCGCTGGCATCTTTCATCACTAATCATGTCTGCCAGCCTCCCTCCTTCTGCTCCTGTGCTCCACTTGGGAGGATTGCCTCCTTCCAACAAAAGACATCTTCCTCTCATCCTGCTTGCGGGAGACAGCAGGACAGATGAGGAGATACAAGCGCATCAGCTCATCCTTTTAATGCTAGAAACTCTTCAGTGAAGAGGTGGCAAATCCACTGATCAGCGGCTTAACATGCAAATGCTTCAAAAGACCTGTGGCTCTCTTTGAGAGTCTCGCAGCAGGACGGCTTACCAAACTCTGCCTATGCATAGTGAAGCACATGCACTGACTATACCATTATTAAAGTCTAGCACAGTTGTAACTGTACAACACATTCAAGCGTTGCTTTTTTACACATTGATTCAGTTAATTTTCCTCACGTCCATGCTCTTATTAGTTGAGCTTTACAACTTTGTATGTTCCTTTTATACAAATTGACACAGTTCAATTCAAACGGGCTCCTTTGTGGTCACATTCATCATCCAAAAACAGGAAAGAACTTTTCAGACACTAGAGGCATGTGTTTTGTGCATCAGTATGAGCATGCATATCACTGTGCGTGTGTGTCATTGTGTTTCCTTTTGTGCGCGCGGCGCTGAGTGTGCGCCCGCATTCAGCGTCTCCCTGCGGCTAATGAGTGGCGGCCCACCTCTCCAGCAGGCCTGGCAGTCCTCAGCTACCAGGCTGGGGCTGCCTGCTTTCTCATGGTAATCGCACACTTTGTCCCCGGGCGGATAATCCTGCACTGGCTTTGTGCGGGCCCCAGAGGAGAGCCCCACAAGGTCGACCCCGCTTCACAGAGAGCCACAAAGAGCCAAAAGCAGCAGCAGCAGCACCCCACTCTCGGCCACGCAGACAGCCACCAAAAAGCACGCCTGCTCTCAAATGCACGCTCACACTCATTAGTTATTCTCAATTTCAGAAGTCTCGAGTCATTAAAAGGAGCGGCTTGTTTCTAAGCACACACACGCACAAACTCATAAAGCCTACACAACACGTGCAAAAATAATTTTTTTTTAAAAAAAAATGCAATTGCAGCCAAACAGTACAGAAACAAAGTACATCCATGCTTCTCTCAGTTTTGTAAACAACACAGCGGTATTTGGGGAATTCAAATAAAATCATTTGAAAACTGGTCTCAAGAGTGGATATTAAAAAAAATAAAAATAAAATAAAAAATAAAAAAAGACTACCATTTACCATTAAAATTGGACCGATACAAGTATCGGTGCTGATACCAGTCTCATTTTCAGGCAAACTCATGGAAGCTGCTGATACCAGTGCACTCTCTTTATGCCATTTTACAGTCACGTGCAAAAGGCATACATTGACATCTGACAGTCTATGGATAGAAATTAAAAAGATAACAGAACATTAACTAAAAATAAAAAAAAATAAAAAATCATGTCATGCAATTTTAAAGGGATGCTTCATGAATTTAGCAATTTCCACCAGTAAAAAGTTAATATTTTGTCCATCATGAATTTCATATTGACATTATTTTTCATGTACAATTAACACTTTTAAAAAGGCATTTTTACACTTCATCAAACTAAATCTAATGTTCTTCGTGTTGAACAGTGGCACTGTGACAACTGCAAAAGTGCTCAGAAATATTTTCTGTCACTGGCAGTTCATTCTGAACTCTAAAAGGCAAACAAAAAATTGTGTAGTGTACTTTTGCATTTATTCAACTCAAAAGTTCATTTGCAAGAAAACCACTCGTCACATCTGTAAACAACTATATCCAAATGAATGACCCAGCCACTTCTATCTGGGATTGGCGAGTTGCCTTCATTTGTTTTTTGGATTTGGATTTGACAAAATTTCTTTTAATTTTTGCCAGACATTTCTATTCTTTGGTCTTTGACTCAGCATGAGACTTCACATCATCAGTGTCTTCTGTATTTTATGTTATTTTATTTATACTTATTATATTTACTTATGGCGGCACGGTGGTAGAGTGGTTAGCATGTCCGCCTCCCAGTTCTGAGGACTCGGGTTCAAGTTCAGGCTCCGGCCTTCCTGGGTGGAGTTTGAATGTTCTCCCCGTTTCCTGTGTGGGTCTTCTCCGGGTACTCCGGTCTCCTCCCACATTCCAAAGACATGCATGGCAGGTTAATTGGGCGCTCCAAAATTGTCCCTAGGTGTGCTTTTGAGTGTGGATGGTTGTTCGTCTCTGTGTGCCCTGCGATTGACTGGCAACCAGTCCAGCGTGTCCCCCGCCTACTGCCCAGAGCCAGTTGAGAAAGGCTCCAGCACCCCCCGCGACCCTTGTGGGAAATAAGCGGTCAAGAAAATGGATGGATGGATATTTACTTATTCACTTCCCTACATCTTGTTATATATATTCTTTTTTAATATTAATTTCATTTGCTTGTATACTTACCTACTTGTGATATTTACTATAATTAATCATATTTGGTGTTATTTTCTTTCACTTGTCTCTACTGCAAGACTGATTTTTATTCCATGCACAGCACTTTGTATGCAGCAATGGATGTTAAAGTGCTTTATAAATAAGGTTGAGTTGAGATATGTCGATAATATACAGAAACGACATATGGGTTCAGTGAAAAACTAAGCAAAATTACAATCGAAAGGAAGTGCTGTTTTGTTTTGTTTTATTCAAACTTAGTGACAGTCATCAACATCAACAAACTTGGCAAAAAAAAATAGAATTCCACTCATATTGTACTGCAACTGTGCTTTAGTGATAAATAATTTTAGGCTCCAAAGTTGTTGTTGCGGATATGTGACTGCTTGGGTCTCTCACCCGCATATTGTGTATTGGTACAATTCGTCCGTTCTGTGTGGCTTGACTAAAACACAAGTTTGCCACTCTCTTGTAAATGTTTTATAGTGGACCAGTGGACTTGGGATTCCCAGCGATGTCAACTGTGTCACCCTGAATCGAGGTTTGGCGTTTGGTGGCTCCCATTACAGCGGCATGACGTGCTCACTGCTCAGTCATTGGGCCAGCGGGGGCGGGCGAACGCGCTCTACTTTTTTTTTTTTTTTCAACTCACTCACGCAATCACACAAACACACACACAAACACACACGGTCTCCCAGGTGGGAAAGCGATCCCACGCCAACCGGCACCGAAGGCAAGTGACGGTTCCACTCCTCCACCTGAAGCCCTGAACACACACTACTATCTAACCCGGAAGTAGATTTGACTAATGCGCGCGTCTACCCCCCACCCCACCCATTCCCAATTGTCATTGGCTAGCCTTAGCTGTCAATCAAAGCCAAACCTGAAAGGAGGTATGTGGTTGTCTGGCACGCCATTCTTTACTTGGAACAGAAGGCGCAAGTTTACGTGACTGGTAGGAAGAATAAGATGTACATAAAGTTGTTTTCCTGTTTTGTGTTTTTGAGTGATGTTCAGTAAAGTCTTGTGACACGCCTCCTGCGTCTCCTTGGCTTCGGTATTACAAAGGCTTTTCATCACTTACTAGTATTTATCTGCACTCGTCACTTCCTGTTCTTGCCCCATGCGCTGATTCACTAGCTAACAGCCAATCAAAGTGAGCAAATGTAATGACAGTCCGACACCGATTCAACATGTTCAATCTGCCGAAAACACCAGATGCGCCAACGTTACAACAGTGCTTATATATCATTCAGACAGCACATACCAATGCCCAGCCTCTACCCGACACCCAACGTTGGGTTGGTAGATGCTTTTTTTTGCCCGGTGTGCACCGGGTGCGTTTTTTTTTTCCTGCATTACCTCAACATCTTTTTTACCTTGTGACTCTAAACCAGATACGCATTATAGAAAATGAATGGATGAACTTTTTTTTTATCCCTACATTACAGTGAGTTGAAGAAATGATCTATCTTGAGGGACGTTTTGGGACGAGTCCATCTCAAGGAATGAATATGACTTTCTTCCTGCTTCATTAACCAGAGGCGGCAGAGCACTGTGAGCCAGTGTGAAGAAGCAAAAAGAGGGTTTGTAATCCTCTGTGGCTTGCGAGACAGCCCGATGTCTGTCCAGGGACACATGAGGACAGTTTTGTTCCATAAACAAGGGACACACACACGCACACACATAAATGCACACGCAGGCACAACTCGAGAAATCTTACTGCTTCTAGGTTAGTAATCCTCATTAGGCATTCTGACAGAGTTTTGCTGTGGACACCAAGTTGACAGAGTAAGAGAGGAACAGAGAAAGGGTGGAAAGGGAGGGAGCGACTCAGACAAAAAAAAAAAAAAAATCCTTCACTGCTCTCCCTCATTGGTGGATGGCACAAGGTCTTTTCTGTGCTTTTTGCTAATTGGCCACCCAGGCATTGACTCTGGCATCAGTTCTCTGCCAAAACACTTGCATGCTCCAACCCCCTGGCTATTCTCCACTCACCTTGCCATTCAAATGACTCTGATGCGCTTGTTACCATGGTGAATAAAAACATCCCCTAAAGATGGTGGCAAGAGGTACTTTTTTTTAGTAACTCCATTAGGTACACCTGTGTAATCGAATGCAATTCCACACAAAAAAATTCTGCCTTTACAAAGATATTATTGTTCAGTTTTGATTGACAATGTAAGTGAGGCATCACTTTTAGTTTTTTTTCCCTAACATTTCACAACCTTCCTTAGAAATATAATGTGCGGATACAATGTTTATGTTGGATGCTATATTTGTACTGACATATATATATATATATATATATATATATATATATATATATATATATATAGGAAGAAAGTCATATTCATTCCTTGAGATGGACTCGTCCCAAACGTCCCTCAAGATAGATCATTTCTTCATATATATATATATATATATATATATATATATATATATATATATATATATATATATATATATATTAGGGTGTGAATTGCCTACTACCTGGCGATTCGAACTGTATCATGATTCATAGGTCATGAATCGATTCAAAACCAATTAATCCCCATATGACTCGATATGTCCAATATTGAGATTTTTTTTTTTTTTAACTCAAATTTAGAAAATTCTAATCAGTAACTGTGTATCGGTAAGACTACCGAATGAACAATTCTGAGCTCACGAGGAAAAAAAAAAAAAGGGGGTGAAAAAAAGAAATAAAATATTAAGGCTTAATGTTCCATTAATATAACATTATTCTTTGCTTAAAGTGTGAACACTAACACAATTTTTATTTTTTTTTAGGGGTGTTAAATTATACATATATATATATATATATATATATATATATATATATATATATATATATATATATATATATATATATATATATATATATATATATATATATATATATATATATATATATATATCCATAGGCTTATTTGACCTCTGTGAATGTCCAAAGCTTTGAAGCAAAGCATTCAGAAAGCACATTTCTTTGGGTCGTGATGGACAAAGGCTGATGTCATTATTTCATTAACTTATTAGCAGAGGTCATCTTGCACATTTGCCTTTCCTTCCTTGCGGTGGCAAAAGGTATGCAATAATTTATTTAGACAAAATGAAAGAAAGAAACAGAGAATGGAGCGGAGGAGAAAGGAGTAATTTGATTGTCTGAAGGCTCCATATGGTTCGGTGGCATTTTGCTTCACCCTGACTGGCTGAGGCCTTTCTTGTTTCAAACTGATGACAAACTTCCTTATCCTCCCCGCATCCACTTCTCAATAGCACCACGCCATCAAGCAACCCCCGCCCCCAAATCCTCAAATGCTGTGAATCTGCTCAGGGGAAGAATAGGCAAGGCAAACAATGCTGGTGTGTGAGGGGGTGTCAAGTGACCCGCAAAAAACATTATCAAACACAACTGCAACTCGGGCTCTACAATGGAGCGCCCTGCTCTTTTCTGTGCTGTGTCACTGGTGAGGAAAGATAAGGGAATTTCTCAATACAGCAAAAAGAAAAAAGGAGTTTTGCTTTTGAGCTACTCAAACCTCCAATCCAAACACCCCCCAATAGTTTAGGTCTTGTGTGTTTAAAAGGGTTGCTGAAATAAAGAAGCACTTTGTAGGACAAGTTTGCCTTGTTGGTGTTGATCTGTGCATTGTGCGCAACGGTTTGACGGCGCTCTATGCAGATGGCGGGGAAACTTGCAAAGGCCTTGAAACTAACTTGTGATGCGCACATCCAATGCAATAAATTCATCACGTCACACAGCAGCAGTCTGCTTCTGTAGACTGTTCAGACGCAGACTAAAATGCATAATCTCACATACCCGAGTTTTTGCTATGTTGTGATGCTGTTAAATGAGTTTTCTGAAATATAAAAAGCAAATTAAGGTAAGCCTGGGAGAAAGACAAAATACTGAAGAAATTAATGAAGCCAAACACACAAGTCCAATCCCACCTGTTTTCATTTTACTATTGATTAATAATGAGGCCTCAGTCAAAGGTGTCAGTGAATATCCAAAAGATGAACTGTACATGTTTTGTACCTGACAGGTACACAGTGATTGCAAAGTAGAAAATATGATTATGACCACACAACCAATCCTTGTTATAACAAATGAATGCCTTTTGTGACAAAACTGCATCTCAGTCTTAGCCATTCAGTACAATATCAACAATTTCATCATGCATCATCATAGTTGTTAAGTAGGTGAGTATTGTTTTCAACTTTTAATATAAACACATAATGTGTTGGTTACACAGTAGATGGCACTGGGCTCGGGTGGATTTTCTCCACTTACTTTCTTCCTCTCACATTCCCAAAACATTCACACGGTATGTTGAATGCAGCATGTGGCCCATGAACAAACTGTGAGTGGGACGCTGATTAATTTCTAATTATTTTCTATCTTTCTATTTCTAATTATTTATTAATTAATTAATACAATCTTCAAAGAAAAAAAACAACTGTGACGAATATTCAACATCCGTTTTCCACAAAAAGTGACGGAAAATGATGGGGTAGGGGAATCCCAGAAAAAAATGTGAAAAGAACTAAATATGAGGAAATTATATATATATATATATATATATATATATATATATATATATATATATATATATATATATATATATATATATATATATATATATTAGAAAAAAAGAAAAAAATGCAAATCTGCAGTGCTGCGAATATGCATCAACTATAGTTTTAAGTTGTAATATCATTAATCGTCAGTAGATGGCAGACATTGCACTGAGTAGGCCGAATAATTTTTGCAAATTTGGAATGATATGCAGGACAAACATGCATCAATAACATTCAAATATTAAGGGAGTTGATTTTAGTAGGGAAAAAAAATGTACAAAATTAGTTCTTGCATTTTATGTTGGCTTCTTGTTAAACTGTTCTGTGTCATAATTGAATGGTCATTTTTTTTTATGCAAAAAAAAAAAAACCCTTGCACTGGAAATATATATATATATATATATATATATATATATATATATATATATATATATATATATGTGGTTGTTGGGTTGGGATAGTGGATCTTTTATACAAGCAATGGAAAATGTAGAATCTTATGCTGCTGGAAATGTAAATTTCCCAGAGGTAGCCATCCCAAAGGGATCAATAAAGTCAAGGCTAAGTCTAAGTCTAATCAAAAATTTTATGTATTAAGAGCATGTAAGTTGCACATACGTTGTCCATATTTGAAATGGCATTTCTGTTGTACACCTGGTTAAGAAGTGTGTGGTCCTCTGTGGCCCTCGTGTAGCATTGATGAACAATTGTGGCCTCATCCAACTTTTAAGTTGCCTATCCCTGCCCTGCAATTGACCCAAGCTGGCTGGGATAGGCTCCAACTGACAAGCAGTTTAAGAAATGAAGTTAAATACTTTATTATTTTTAAAAGAGGAATGCAATTCACGCAAATTAACTGGATCTCAACTCTTACTCCTCTCACCAGAAAACACCCCCATCATCATTATCATGTCTTTAAGAGCTACCTGGTGCTGACAGACACTATGTTGGTAACCCTTGCTCTTGATGAATGTCTTTAAAAATTCAGATTCAGTCCTGCCATTGCTTGTGTCCTTTCATAATCATATCTCTCCATCTAACTGAGTCGAAAAACCCTCACTCTCAAAGTCTGTGATTCTATGCAGTTTCTTCAAGATAAGAATTCAACAATTGAGCAAAATCATCCCCAATGTTAGCAAATTCAGTGGGATTTACACCATTTTTGGGGAGAATGATGGCATGGGAGAGAGCCAAAAATAAAAGACCGTAAACCAGACCAAGCGCTTATCTCAACGTTTGGGCCAGAAGGGGCTTTACTTTGGACAGAGCTACTCAAATATGCGTTATTTGCACAGCATACAACTTCCCAGTCACTACGGATTAGGCAAACAATACAGCTCCCCGCATTCTGTCCCCCCTTCACCCAAAAAAGAAAACCTCCACCCAAATTAGTCTTTCTTTGGCGAGTTATAAAGAACGGAGTATGAATGAGGGCCTCTGTTAGTCCAGAGAAGATAACACACGCTCACTCAGCGAGGGGGAAACACTGCTGCGTGCTCCTCTGCACCATCTCATTGGCAAAACATGATTGTTCTCACTACTCATTGGCTGACGAGAATTGTCACTATGGATTGGGGGCATGGGGGCTTCACACCTGTCCATCCACTCTCCTCGCAAAGTTCAAGGACACACTTACTCATCTCAGCATACGACACAACTGTTTACTAGTTACTACTATGTTCTAGATTGCTTTGGAATAGAACTGTTCTTGTTAAGCTGCATATCAAAGTGGGGGATATTAAATATAATCAGAGGTTGATTGATGTGGCAAATAGACATCGTTTACAATTAAATTTGTTTTTAGAAATAGTTGTTCCTCCACCTCGGCCCGACGTCCTCGCCGTGTCCAAGTAAGCACAGCCAGGCTGTGGCAATTCAATCATAGTGGTGGACTCACCGACGACAGTCCAGTTGTGCGTCAGGCAGAGGAAATCCAAGTTGTTGGAAAGGAAAAACTCCCTAGAAATAAGCGTTTTGTTTGTCAACGACAGCACATTTAACAGCACGATCCTTGTGGGAGCAGCAGGGATGCATGGATCGTCCGTCCGGTTTCAATGAAGCTCCTTCAGAAGCTGGAGGTCGTTGATTGTGTAATGGGAAAGACTCATCTCCCGCTATTTGTTTAAAAACTGGAAATTGAAAAACAGAAAACAAGCATTTATTTGATATTTTGTTATGTCTTAACACCAGTCAGGGAAACAAAATTCAACCGTAATTTATTTCCCTCATGCTCGCTCTGCCTGAAAGCCAGAAGACCTTCTTCTTTTGCTGCTACTTCTTCTACGCCGTTGCAGCAGCAGCCAAAGACGCAGCACCTGGAATGTCTTCCGAGTCAAGACAATGCAAGCTCCGAACACATCCAACAGAGTTGCGGACGTTGACGTCACGCGTCCTAAAACTGTCAATGCTCTTGGGCGGAATGTTGACGGATAAATGCTAGTTTTAGCCCTCCTTGCCGTTGTAGTTCATTAACGCTGCGCCGCTACTTTCCTGCCATGTGGGGCGTGTTCAGCGAAATAGTCACGTGATGTCTGGATCTACAAGCAACTCATACTTGAACTCTTTCCATCTCTACTGCCTGACGCAGCGCGCACTCCTTTTTATTTATTTTTTTGTGGGACTATGAATAACTGGATGACAAATTTCTTAACAGTCAGAAAAGGCTTTTTTGGGAGAAATTTTTTTTCTCTATTATTGAATAACTCAAGGTTGTCTCAGATTTCCACATGTAAAAATGCGTGTCAGAGGAGTTAAAGACCATTGATGGGATTTGTGTATTCCAGATGTTATCAGAAGAGTCAGATAGTTGCCCCTGGCACATTCCTCACAGTCATAATTGTTGCACCATGTCCTCCTCTGATCATTTGATAGAAGAACAGAGTTGTCTTTGCAATACTTTAGCTTGTGTGAACTCAATCCACCCGTGAGGTGTCAGTCAAACCCTTCTGCCAGCCCAGTCTTGTAGCTATTGTTTGTGTTATGATAGGGGACATTAGTCTACTATATCGAGTGCATAGTACATGTTTACGAGGCAAATATGGTTTGTAGTATTCCATATTATTTAACGTCAATGGTGTGGTGTGACTAGTTTGATTTGAAAGCGCCTAGTTCAATTCCTACAGCCACTACTTAAAGATGGGTTCAAGGATATTTTTGTGGCTGCGTCTTCCGGGTGGATCATCTTAACGATTGTTTGTTTCTCAATTCTGTCAATCATCCTGCGTAACGACATCGTGCGTGCTCGTTCCTAGCTGCGCATGCGCACTTCAAGTGTTTCTAGCATGTAGCTAGCTTCGTGTAGTGAGCGTCGGATTCGGCCATTCATCGTTGCGGAGCTCCACCGAGGTGATGGTGTACTTTGAAAATAGCTGAGAGCCGCAAGAGGACATCCGTATGACGCGAGGCCGGCTGCAGAGACTGATGAAGATGATGATGAAGATGAGCGCGGACGTCAGCGACATTTGAGAGGTGTTCCCCCAGACGAGCAGGAGAGCTGGTAGGATGGTCTTCCGCACGCGCAGTTTTTTTAAACGTGACAGACAAACAGATGTTTGATTTCCACTTTTCGAGAACAAAAGTGAATCCACCTTTAACCTGAAATATTTGTATATATTTGTATGATAAACACTTCTAGGCCCAAATAGAAACAACTGCAAATCAAAAAATACAGTTGTGACTGAACGCGCCTTCTTGCGAGGTGTGATGTCTACTTATGGTCTGCACAAACGAGTTCACTCAAGGCTGTTCATCATGTGGATGCCTGAGATGTCAGGACTGGCAAGTTTAATGTGCTATTTAGTGCTGAAATGTGGTGACAATGAAAGTGAGTCAAAACATTCTTTTGAGAGATAACATATAACATAATATCAGGTTCTATCAATCAGAAATCAGCTAAAGTGCCACATAAGACCGTAAGGTTTGTTTGTAAAAAATAAAATAAAATAAAATAAAAAAATAAAAAATGTTGGGAAAATGTTAAAATGTGAGCTACATAGTAATGCAAACTAAAAGTAAAAGTAATGCAAACTTTTTGAAGAGAGTTCTCCGGTGTGGGTAGTGGAAAAAGGATTATCGCTCTTGAGCGCAGACAGGCAGACACACTCTCTCCAGGATGTCTGATTGACTGGGCCCTGTTCGTATTATAGCCACAGCCAATCCAACTGTGCTCATTGTCACCGGTGGGTGGGTGGGTGGGTGGTTTGTCAGTTTGCTCAACCTCAGCCTGTACCAGCAGAGAACCTGTTGACACCACCACTCCAGCTGGCAAATTCACTCTTACAGAACAACACTTCATTATGTTTGCTTTAGGTTAAATGAGAAAAACCAGCACAACAGAAAATAAACATGTAGACATTACTGTGTTTGGTAAACAAACATACACTACAGAAACATGTTTTCACTCTGGTAGGTGCAAGTGTTATGCAAACTTGTTACTGACTAATTTAGGAATTCAAATATAATGGCAGTGTGCGCAAGTATGCTTGAGAGAGATCAACATTCTTGTGAAAAGTACCATCAACAAGAAGGGATGATTTGATTAAGTGGCAGCTTTGCTGCTGCTGTTCTCATTAGTCAAGAAAAAATAAATACAGCTCCATTCACAGCTTAATACCCCACTTCAGTAATCGATGGAATGCAAATGTCCTTAACGTTGAACAGGCAGCAGGGATTAAAGTGATCCGCTCAGTACATTTGGGTTGTCCTCATCAAGACACAAATGTCAAATGTCTCTTAAGAACCAAGCTGGCCTTTCATACCATTTAATTTGGCAAGATTTTTGTGAATACACTTCAATAACCACAATAATCCATTGGTTAAAAAAAATGACTGGAATGTGGAAGGTCAGGGTTCAATTCCCAAAACTTCAATTTCACATAGTAATCGTCCGTCCGTCCATCCATCCATTTTATGAACCGCTTGCTCATCACAATCTTTTTTTTTTTTTTTTTTTTAAAGAGCTCAGAATTGTTCATTCGGTAGTCTTACCGATTCAACGTCTTGTCATCATTGCTCTTTTTTTTTTTTTTTTTTTTTTTTTTTGTGTGTGTATGTGTGCGTTTGCGTGCGTTTGCGTGCGTGCGCGTGCGTGCGTGTGCGTGCGTGCAAATACGTATAAATTTATACTCATTCATTCACCTAAAACCTTATAAATATCCCATTACCCTTCGCCTTAACCAGGTACTTCAGAATCTTGCCAGAGTCGTGAGATTTAAATGGTCAGGAGACCAGAGAAAAGGTCAGAAAAAAAAAGAAATAAAGAGAAAAGAAAGGTAAATCAAAGTGAAATCCAGCACCGACCAAACACTTCCTGCCTTCCCCATGATTACAAAATCAAAGTCTTACGCCAACCCCGGAAGCCTCTAAATTCCAGCAAATTTAGCGAGATCTCAAGAGCCCAGAGGAAAAACTAAAGAGAGGAAGGAGGGAAGGATCGATAAGGCAGAGTGAGATCCATAGAAGCCAGTACATCCAATCCATCAAAGTGAAGTCCAGCACCAACAAGACCCCTCCTGCGTGGTTACAAAACCAGAGTCTTATGCCAACCCCAGAAACCTCATACTTCTAATAAATTAAGATCTCAAGTGACCAGAGGAAAAACTAAAGAGAGGAAGGAGGGAAGGATAGATAAAGCAAAGTGAGAACCACAGACACCAGCACCAACTGATTCAAGGGGCTGTGGGAGGGAGAGGGTACTTCTGTTGAGTTTCAGTAGATGCTGGTGCGACGGATCTGGCATGCATAAGGACCACCACCAAAGAAAGAAGCCGTCAACCGCGGTCCAGCAAAGCGAGCACCCCCCCCCCCCCCCGGAATCCCCAGGCCGCGGCAGCACCAAGGCCACCCCCAAGCCACCCGTTGCTCATCACAATCTATCTCAGCTGGCTTTGGGCAGCAGGCAGCGTACACCCTGAACTGGTTGCCAGCCAATCACAGGGCACACAGAGACGAACAACCATCCACGCACACAAGCACACCTAGGGACATTTCGGAAAGCCCAATCAACCCGCCATGCATGTCTTTGGAATGTGGGAGGAGACCGGAGAACCCGGAGAAGACCCACGCAGGCACGGGGAGAACATGCAAACTCCACCCAGGAAGGCCGGAGCCTGGACTTGAACCTGAATCCTCAAAACTGGGAGGCGGACGTGCTAACCAGTCAACCACCGTGCCACCACATAATAATCATTGTCAAATTATTTAAAGCTGCTCTCTGAAACAATTTGGCCCCAAATATCTTTACAATAGCCTTTTTATTTGACCATTTTTGACTGAAACAGTTTTTAATTAGTAACCACCTTAGCTGTTCACAATGGAAACTATTGCAAGCCTTTTGCCAATAATTGTCAGAGTGGATTCAGGTTTTAACTTCCCGTACTCTGTGGATGTGAAATCTCGATTATATTCAATGACATTCAGCAAAACCTCCTTCTATACCATTTCACACAACATTTCAATGACAACCACAAGTCTGCTGTGGCTCAGAGGATAGTGTAGAGTTTTAAACAGTACACGGGGTGAGGGTTTGAATCCCACTTTAAACTGTTTGCAGTTCAACATTTATTTTTTTCCATTTATCATACAACTCCAATTAAGTTAGTAATTTTCACATAATTTATCTTTCAATTAACTCATTCACTCCCAAAAACGTATTTATTCGTTTTTTAATGTCATTTTTTTAATGCAAGAGCAAACAGAAGGCTTTGGTGCAGCTTCTGACATGAAGAGATGGTTTAAAACAATGGTAGTTGCTACAAAAAATGGCCAGCAGGTGGCGGCAGAGTGGGATCAGCTGGGGCTATGTTGCAACAAGCTCTTTTTGATAGTGTTTTCACCTGAAATGTGAATATCAATGAAACCTGAAATCTGCATTCTAATGCTAATTGCTATAAAACAGAAACAGACACAAATATATTTTTTTCCTGATGAAAGAAAAGACTAAAACACAATATTCTGTGGGTCAAAATCCAGTATAACAGCTGTAAGCAAAGGGGGTTGCTTCAGTGAAAATGGCCGGGAGTGAATGAGTTAACTTTATAAGATTTCACAAGCATTCAGCTTTTATTAGCATTCAGCATTCCCAGCATTTCTGCAGAAATTGCACTTTGTCTAGTTCCATATGCTCTTAATTCGTTAGTGTTATTGTTCATGATGTTTAGTCTGAAAATACTATATTAGGACAAAACCCACAATCTTGTGGATTACATTAACTTATTTTTCACAATATTGTTCAGTTAGTTGGCTTGTGTATGCCATTCTTTCTGCTCCAACAATGTGCGCGCAACCTGATGACATCATCTTTGTCTGCAAACAATAAAGGGGTCTCTTCTTCTTCTACTACTACTTCTTCTTCTTTTACTTATTTTTGGTTGGAAACTTAGTTTTGGGGCATCTCCGCCACCTTCTGGTCACCGGCAGTATTGTACCAAAGGTTTTTTGAAACTGGCAAAAGAAAGTTAACATGATAAAAGAGTGATTTGGGTGCTCTATTTTTAACATAGACGCACAGGTCGCACATGAATATAAAATCACAGGACCATTCAACTATGAATAAAAGTGTGACTATGAAGTTTTTGTATTGTTACCTTGTTGGCCAGATATGTTTGCTCCTCCATTGAACGTCATAGTCCAGCATTGGCAGAAAACGGATGAGTGAGTCAAAAAAAACTCTGTAAATTGGTAGATTGGAAGATGAGATACAAAAAAACACCTGCTTAGTAATTGCTCAACTACTTTTTAACAAGTTGACTAATTGGCTCACCCCTTACTATTATACCACATCCAGCTAAAGATGGGGTTTGCTATATTTTCAAGGACAGCATCTTTTCACTTGAGATATTTTTCTTAACAATATTCATTCATTCACATGTAATTGAGTAGGAGAAATGAGCACATTTACATAGATTTCAACTGAAAATCAGAGGCTCACCTGGTGCTAACGGAGTAGTTAGTCATTATCAATCAATGTTAGGCAGACATGGACATGGTCGGCACGGCACGTCTCTTCCCAATCACTCTTGCTTTGTGATAGCAGCGAAGCAATCTACCTTCCTGGGAAGGTTATGCTTATCTCTGTTTATCTAGCTGCACACCTTCTTCATCTGACCTGTGATTGTCACGCTCACTCGGGCCGCACAGAGCAGCACAGTCATGAACTTGCCCAACATTTCAAAACACCATCACCAGTTGGAATTGCGAATTGCTTAGCCTTATCCAGAAGCATGTTTTGGATACACTTAGTCAGCTTATGCATGCTTTCACCATTTTGCAGTCTACCATTATTATGTTTTGTGTATTAGTGACTAACCATGTCATAAATGTTGAGGTTGTGATGTGTAACTTATTGGTACTTAACTCCTGTTTTTAGGATAGTCCCATGCATAAGATGGTTCACGAAGAATATGTGTATGGATTTAAATATTATTTTACAAATAAAAGACAAGTAACATATGTCGACGTTCCAAGTTCTGCTCCCACAAATTTTCAAATTAGTTAGAACGTGTCAAAGTCGTTCATTAGCCTACAATAACGGAGAAGGCCAAATTACAATGAATGCAGTATTTATATGAAAACCCTTGATTCTAAAGCATCCATCCATTATCCAAATCGTTTATTCCTCATAAGATTCGTGGGGTGCTGGAGTCTATCCCAGCTGTCTTGGGGCAATTAGCGGGGTACACCCTGAACTGGTTGCCAGCCAATCACAGGTCACACATAGACAGTCAATGAAAAACAGTCATATATATACCAGGAACATCTCAATTTTTTTTTATATCTGTCTGTAACCCACTTCTGGGTACCAACCCACCAGTTCATAATCACAGATATAGATGAATGCCAAAAATCACTTGTTTAAAATTCTTTTTAAGTTAAAAACTAACCCGAAAGTCATGCCACATATCTGACGTGTGTACAGATAGTTGATGTGAACCTGAATATTGACATTGAAAAACGATTCATAAATCCACAATTGGTTTCCCAGCCAAACTTGGAGCCCAACATGTGTGTTTGTCTGTGAGTTCGTCTCTGTGTACGTAAGTACCCGCTGGTGTGTGTCTCCAGGACTTGCCTCTGGGATTTGGATCCAAATGAGTGGAGTGTTGGTGCATTAATGAGTAACACACATCCCTCATCTTCAACAAAACCCCCACCCACCCCAAACAAAACACACCAACACTCTTCGCCTCCTCCTTCCCCTTTTGACATTTCAAGGCTGTGTTGGGAGCCAGAGGAGGAACTTCTTCATTTGGAGTGTGAGACAATGTGGCAGGCTGGTTGGCTTTGTGCTCCTGACATCCCACCGAGGCACAATATGGCTCCGTCAGGGATCAGTGGGAATACACAATGCTCATTACCCACAGGGCCGTGCAGCGGGCCTCAAGGGCAGGGCAGGGAAGGGCCCGTTTCCAGACTACGGGGTGTCTAGGCCACACTGAGAGAGAGAGAGAGAGAGAGACGGAAGGGGGAATAAGGATCAGAGATGAGTTGGAGCGACAGAAGATTTAAAGATGAAAGAGAGATAAGATAAAGAGGAAAAGATGATGTTCAAGAGAACGTGGATGATGATGTTTTAAAAGAGAGGTTATGAGAAAATGGCAGGACTGAGGCTGGCAAAGACTGAAGGGAAAAAAAGAGGCCGCTGAAATGAATGAATGAACCAAGAAAAAGAAGGGATCAAGTCCTGTGCCAGTGATGCACTGCAATGAAAGAGACATCCAGTGCATCCTGTGCATCACTCTAGGGAGAAGAAGGGCAGTCTTAGAGCTGAACTTGGTGGCTCGGTGTGCATAAAGGCCACCTTGAACAAACAAGAGAGGCCAGAGATGCATTTTCACCTTCACTGCTGCACCTTTGACCCCTCACTTCTTTGAGTGGACACTGGGGGTGGACATCAGGCGCCTGAGAGTCAAAGGTGGCGGCCAGGGGGTCACGCAGGGGCACCTAAAGGGACAGAGACACAGATAGAGAGGGTGGATGAGGGTCAACGAGCCAGCCCGAACTTAACCATCAATATCCCTCGACAACCGTCCTGTCATTTCTTTCCCTACTCTAGAAAGAAGTGTTAAACCAGTTAGCTCAGCAAACAAATCTGTGATGCGGTGATACCTTTGAAGTTGGGTAGGAAAGGGGAGCAAAAGTGATACAGTCACATCTGTGGTGAAGCCCACGGTCAACCAGATCCATTCTGTCTTATCTGTTCTGCTGACCTTAGTTGAATTTCGCACCAAAAGTCACAGGACTCCACTGATCCGAGCTGTTTTTGAACTTCCAACCCAACATTTGCTTTTTCCACTGTAAGAGGTTGGGACAACTCTCATGAAATGGGTCAGCGCCCAACTATTTTCAGTGCTGGCTGAAAGGGAGATACATTAATAATCAGAAAGTGCTTCTTAAGAAAGAAAATAATACACAATGGTGCATATCATTGCTAATGAGTGTTGTCTGCTTCGCAGTTATGAAGTTTGGAGAGCACAGAACAATTTTCACCGAGCTTGCATGGTTTTCTCCTCCCATATTTCCAAAACATGCATGTTAGTATATTTTCAGATTCTAAATTGTCCATAGGTGGGAAAGTCAGCATGCAATATTGTACAAGTATATGTGCTACACAAAGATCGGTCTGCATCATCATGTTGTCGGAAGCGTCGAGCCCAGGAGAAACAAACAAACCTAACATGGACGAACAGACACTGCAATTAATTCTGTTCTTGCATAATTACTCACAATTTCCTTTTTGAAGAAAAGCGAGAGGTGCTTTGTGCATTTTTAGCTGATAAAGACATTTGTGCTTTTTCTTCTATGACAATGACAACAACATTCAAATCCAGTACCGTGATTGGTGAAAACGTATGCACGTTAACATATGCGTCCAATCAGCTCAAAGTATTGTACAGAATGTCCCGCCTTCCAAATCACAGTGGAGCAGTTCTTGATTGATATTGTGAAGAACTCCCTTGACTGAATCACAATGATTAATCTGGCTATTGCCATGTTACAACCTGAAAGAACTAAAAGCAATTAAACTAGTGATAAAATAAAATAGGACTAAAACAATAATAAAAATAATAATAAACAATAAACATAAATACCTGGGCGGCACGTGTGTGAGTGGTTAGCACATCTGCCTCCCAGTGCTGAGGACGCAAGATCGACTCCAGGATTCGGCCTTCCTGGGTGGAGTTTGCATGTTCTCCCCGTGCCTGCGTGGATCTTCCCCGGGTACTCCGGTCTTATCTGTTCTGCTGACCTTAGTTGAATTTCACACCAAAAGTCACAGGACTCCACTGATCCGAGCTGTTTTTGAACTTCCAACCCAACATTTGCTGTTTCCTCTATAAGAGGTCGGGACAATTCTTATGAAATGGGTCAGCGCCCACCTATTTTCAGTGCTGGCTGAAAGGGAGATACATTAATAACCAGAAAGTCCGGTCTCCTCCCACATTCCAAAGACATGCATGGCAGGCTAATTGGGCAGGTGTGCTTGTGCATATGAGTACGAGTGGTTGCTCGTCTCTGTGTGACCTGTAATTGGATGGTAACGAGTTCAGGGTGTACCCCGCCTCCTGCCCAAAGCCAGCTGGGATAGGCTCCAGCACCCACGCGACCCTTGTGAGGAATAGGCAGTTAAGAAAATGGATGGATGCATGGAAACATAAATACTGGCTGTTTCTTTGGCCTCTTAGCATGGACTACACACAATGAGATAAGAGGAGTAGAAGAAGAAAGTTGTGATTAAGCGCTATTAATATTACTTGTTTTTCCACATATTAGGGATATTGTATTGTTGGCTGTGTGAATGAGATCCTACTGTGTTTGAGTGGTGTTCTTCGTTATTTCAAGAAATATCACTCCCGAAAGTCGATGCAATTAGCATATCAATGGAATTTTATATTGACTTTACCATTAGCACTGGCGATATTTATAACACGAAGCACGTCTTGTATTTAAATTAGGGCTGTCAAAGTTAAAGCGTTAATAGATCAATTAATCACAGAAAAATGTCGCATTGATCACGTATTAACACAGATTAATCGCACTAGTTTTTTTTTTTTTATCGTACTTGAGCCTTGAACGTAACCGCGGATGGTTACATTGAAGGCTGCGCAGGTCAGTGATGAGGTCAATGCACGGCATTTCCTACGCCTGCTGTTCCAAAATGAGCGGGGTGACTCCAGTTGGTGTGCTCAGAGGTAAATTTCCCTTTAAAAAACACCCCGACGGGACTTTAGATAAAACAAAAGTAATTTAGTAATTAATTAGAAAATTAAAAAGTAATTGCCTTTAATTAATTAATAATTGCTGAATTGCACCCAATTGATATGATGCTATTACGTATTGAGCAATACACGCATGCATGCAATTGCGTACATACATGTAATCAATATTTGCAAATGACATTTCGATAATAAAATGCGTTAATGTCAAAATATTACGGTATTTTGTATTTATTTTATATTACCGGTACGCGAATACGCAAGTAACTTGGATGATTAAACGTGATTAATCAAAATTAAAAAGTGTGATTAATCAGATTAAAATTTTTAATCAATTTGTCTAACTATTTTAGTTGGGTGTTCAGTTTTACGCTACGCTCCAACTGGGGTGTCATTAAACACCTTAAAAAATGCTCAGGGACGGTTGGACTCACAAAAACTTCACCCTTGCTATGCAAGCAACGTGGTGCATTTCAAACATACGTGGTGAACTTTCAAACATAGAACTGTTTGGTACATTCATCATTTTACTTTGATTATGTTTTTAAACATTGTGAGATGTCAAACTAGTACTTGTAGCGGAATCACAATTAAATTTCAATTAATTGCCCAGTTGTTTACAACTGAAAGCAGGGCAAAGTACAGCGGTTGCTGCCACAGGTTTGAGGAGCTGAGCACGTCCAAATCGCACAGCTTGTCTGAATGGACACTCAGCCCATGTCGTTCTCCCACCCCTCACCGACACTCGCCATCTGGCCCGGTTCTTTCTGCAGCATGAGAGCATGCACAGATGTGGGATGAAAATATTCCCATGCTTGGATGCATACGGAGCACCCCTTTTTGTTGCTTTTGTCTGCAGCGCGTAACTTTTTATCACTAGTAGTCAATCATGTAATACAATCTCAAGTTCGTCAGACTGTCGTATGATTGTTGAGAGCAGGCCATAGTTCATCGTGTGTGAAATTATTGCACCAAAAGTTGGTCGACTTTAATACAGATTAATTCACAGTACCTGACAGCCGTATTAGAAAAAACGTAATTCACACCACAGCCACCCCCTGCTCACTTCTCTGCTGACTTACAGCAATGAGGACACATTACTTCTACGCAGCAAAATATGAACCTAATAAACATTAAAGATTGCGCTTCTTTGTCTTCTTGTGCATCAGTTTACAAAAGGAATCAAGAGCAAATGAAAAATATTCAGGAAGTTAATAATGAAAACTCAAAGGGGGACATTGTGATTTGAGGTGGATGGGTGATGGGAAAGAGCCCAGCGACAGACGTGGCGGCCAGCAGCCTGTTGTGCGGCTGTCAGGCCCATCTGTCTACTTTCACATCACCTCTGTCCCAAACACAGAGCGAGAGACATGAAATAGCATCGGAGAGAGAGCAAATTGACCCTCTAATGGACGACAAGTTGACATCATGGCCACATATGTGATTTTAATAGCGTGCCGCTGCACAGAGGGCGTGTACGAGTAATCCGTTTGAGTATGACAGACTCTCTGGGGACGATTGATCCATAAGCTGCACAACATTAATGTGGATGTGTGTCTTGAGTTGCACGCTACACACCTCTGCAGTCTGTTTCTGGCAAAAATGCTCTGCACTGATCAAAGTGTCTCATTCTCGTCACAGAACAACTGTTCAACAGAAAAGGTGTGCCTTGTGCTTCCAGTCATCTCATTTGCCTACCGCTAAGAAGTACCGTGTTTGTTTCTGAGAAAAGGCTGTGTTGTTAACCGTTAAGAGCCAACTGAAGTTGGCCACGTATCAAAGTCTACACATAGGGGAAAACCACGCTCAATCGTAATGGTCTACCTAGTGTGCAAAGCAAACAACTGTTTGGCCACAGGTCAGCCGTTGTGGCATGACAACTCAATATTCCTGCTGGAAATAACGGAAGTCAGACTGCTGCATTGGGAGTGCACTTTAATGGGCATGCTATTCCATAGTTTATGCAGTGAAAATGAAGCTCACTCGTCAATACATGTATCTACAAATAACTGAGGGAGTGTATGTACATGTCAAAGATTTACAACAGGATAAAGGAGACTGATACTAAAACACTCAATTCATGTTTTTGTTTTTTACTCACTATATTTTATCTCTAGATATCAAACTCAACTTTATCTATAGAGCACTTTAAAACAATTGCTGCATACAAAGTGCCATACATGGAGTAAAAATCAGTCCTGCAATAAAGGCGTCAAACCAAACAACAATAACACAAAATAAAATTAATAAATATCACAAATAAATAAAATATCAGAAAATTAATCACACAAATTATAGTAGACACTATAAAACACTAAAACAACGCCGTGTCTCATGCGGAGGCAAAAGCTATAGAAGAATTCAAGTGGACAGAGCGAGCTTGCCTAACATTTAACGGAAGGTTATTCCAAAGTGAGGGACTGGCAACTGAAAAGGATCAATCCACACTTAGTCCTTGGTAGCTCCACTAGTTTCTGATCGGTTGACCTCGCCACCAGGCAGGTGCATGGGGATGGAGGTGCTCAGACAGTAAAGCGGGGCAATACCATTCACAGATTTGAAAGCAAATAAATGAATCTTCAAATGAATTCTCAAGTGTACAGGCATCCAATGAAGAGAGGCCAGAACTGGAGTTACGTGCTCCCTCCTTCAAGCACCATTTAGGAGGTGAGCAGTAGCATTTTGGGTCAACTGGAGACGATTGATGGAAGACTGGCTGACTCCAAAATAAAGTGCATTACAGTAATCCAACTGAGAAGTAACCAAGGCATTGATGACAGCTTCAAAGTGCTGGTGAAAAAGGAGAGGCTTAACCTTAGCCAGTTACCTAAGATTAAAAAAAAAAAAGCTGCACTTGACAACAGCACCGATTTGCCGGTCCAATTTAAAACCCAAATTTGAGACTGTTGGCTTTAGATAAGGCATCCAAGTCTGGGACCAAACACCACAAATCCAGTTTTCTTTTCAAGAAAGTTCTTTTCAAGAAGTTCAAGAAATGTAGTAGTGCCCTCCAGGCAGAACATAAGTCGCCTCATTGAAAAAGTGTCCTTTTGCTGAACGGGACATATAAATAGTAAATACAATGTTTTCTTAAAGGTGGATTCAATGTTGTTCTCAAAAAGTGGAAGCCAAACATCTGTTTGTCACATTTAAAAAACTGCGCATGCGGAAGACCATCCTACCAGCTCTCCTGCTCATCTGGGTGAAACGCCTCTCAAATGTCGCTAACGTCCGAGCTCATCTTCATCATCATCATCATCTTTATCAGTCTCTGCAGCCGGCCTCGCTTCATACGGATGTCCTCTTGCGGCTCTCAGCTATTTTCAAAGTACGCCGTCAACTCGGTGGAGCTACAACGATGAATAGCCGAATCCAAAGCTCACTACACGAAGCTAGCTACATGCTACAAACACTCGGAGTTGCACATGCGCAGCTAGGAACGAGCACGCACGACGTCGTGATGCATATTGATTGACAGGATCGAGAAACAATCGTTAAGATGATCCACCTGGGAGACGCGGCCACAATAATATCCTTGAACCCACCTTTAAGCTGGAACCCAGGAGCAACAAATACAAAGAAAACAACAGGGGGCTCAAAATAGGACCCTGCGGAACACCATATGACTAAGGGGCAGCGCAGGACTCAGAGCAACCAAAACTAACACAAAGGGTTCTGTCAGCCAAATATGAGCACATGAGCCCGACCACGAATGTCTACCTGGTGCTGCAAACGAGCCAACAGAATACTGGTGCATCGTATCGAATGCTACGGAATTTGGCAGTACATTCAACCTGCCCCACAACCACGGACCAGGTTTGACCACACCAGCCACCTCCAAGATCCTCTGACATGAGTCATCTATACAGACTATTTTGTACAATCACAAAATTGCTGCACAGAAACCACCTCAAAGAATCTGATCTGCATGCTGGCTGGGTCTGACCTGAAGACGTTTACTTTGGAGAGGTGTTTTCCTGACCAATGAATGTTGGATTTCACTATGTGGGGCAGATGGTACTCAGCTTGTATGGCATCATGTGTGTGAATGGTTTGCTGAGGTCAACATTGTGGAAAGAGCGGTTCATGTTAGTGATGGAATTGTGGTATGAGCAGGAAGAGGCTATGGTATGGAAAATATTGCATTTTGTACATGGCCGAAACTATCAAATTGAAATTATATTGCGTAAAATAACCATGAGAACTAATTGATGGATGAGTTGCTATTTTCAGTCATATTTATGGTTCTATTGTCCCCAAGTCTACTGACTTTCCATAGTAAGTAGACTTTTCTCCTTCCAATATGCATGTCTTTCTATCAGCTCAGACCAGAGTCTGCTCCATTAGTAAAACCAAGGCAGACCTCATGTCTGTGCAAATGATTAGAATCGCTGTTCAAACATTGACATCAGCTGGGAAGGCGTTATTCCTTGCTCTCTTTAACCCGACCGGGCTTTCCTGATGCAACAACACCAATATTGACTCGTAGTGACTAATCCCCCACCGTCTTGTCATGACTCAAAAGTGAATGCTCACGCCAAACAGGCCATTTATCATATTTCAGAGACTCAATCCAAATGGTTGCCCCCTGTAACCTGCCCTCTCCCCTTCACACATTCTCTGCCTGCTGATTGTTTGGCTAATGCACAGCTCATTGCCAGTCCGCACTTTCAGTTTCGTTGCTTGGTTTTTGTTACCCCTCCCACATCTGCTACGCTGCCTAACGGACATACAATGAGGTCCATTCTCTCTACTTGTTGCTCTCTCCCTGTTTGAGGTGCTTTTATGCTGTCTATCTTTACATTACGTGCACACGTGTTGTGAATAATTGCCCTTCCATGACCCCAGATGGCTCCTTCCCTGACTGACAATAAATGATCATTTTTGTTTTGTGCTTCTATTATGGGTGAACACTTGCAGCGCCGATGTGCACGAAACTTTTTTTGTTGCTCAAATCAGCTAGATATAAAGAACCAATTCACCTGTTGAGAAATGATAGATCAGAGCAAAACTAACTATATGTTACACACAAAAGGACAGAACAAAACACGTTTGTTATGCACAGTTTTACAAATTGTGCTTTACATCTTTTAATGGTTCGCCTGCTCTGGGTGTGTGGTTAGAGAGTTCAATCCTTTGCTCTCTCTGAACTGCTCTCACTCCTCCTCCTCCTTATTTACAGGGGCACTGGTGTGCCTCATGCTCCTTATAGGGCCCCACTTTGCATTTTCCTGCCCATCAGAGCGCTTGTGTGTGTGAGCTCGTGCGCGCGTGCATGTGTGTACTGTGTAGGTGCCGCCATGACTCCCACCCACCCCTCCACCCCTCACTAGCTGAAAGCATAGAGACAGCGTCCCACTCCTTCAGCCCAAGGATAAGACTACTGTCATGCTAATGTCCATGTCCTGAGACTAATGGGTCCTTTTACACTGGAGGTTTTCATTCCCCTTGCCTCACTAAAGGATTTAGTGGGCAAGGTCCTTTCTCTCCTTCCTAAACTTTTAAACAGGATAAATATTTCTGTGATTCCACCGCCTGGATGATATGTTGGGAGACCGACCGCTTTTTGTATAATTGGCTTCCATAGTCCTGTTCGTCTGGCTGTAGGTGGATGCACAACAGGGCTGATCGAAACAAAAAGGGTGGGGCTTTGCATTCAAGTGAGGGTCTGGGCATACATTTGTGCCTCACTTTGAAAGTAGCATGATTTAGATGCGGCCCTCAGCATCTCGACTGCCTCCTTGTTGTTCTATGCAGACATCGATGTGGGGGTCAATTAAAAGGCTGTTAATCTACGACCTTGAAGTGGGAATCACTATATCTCTTGGCTTCATTTATTTTCTTGAATATAACAAAGTGTGTTTTCAAATACTTCCTCCGTTTAATTTTACCCATTTACATTAAGATTTTGTATTGATTTCATGATCTGTGCTTTTGTATGTCTTGCTCGTTAATTGTTGTTAACGTGTCATTCCGATTGTTCCAGAAATCCGAATTCTGACCTTAACCCGTATATTGCTTGCTTATAAACGTAGTCATATACCGTATATTGCATTCATTCGGTTTGTCGATTGGGATAGCCAGCTCACTACTTGCTCCTTATCGTATATCGCGCAACCACTGTACTTGTCGTGATGCACCGGCAAATAAATCAATAGCTATTTATTGTGGTAAAAATGAGTTCAAACTGTATTACATTTCCTTTGTTGTACATATTTTCAACTAACATGAATTATTTCTGTAGCATACAGTATAGTTATTGTATCACTTTGAATCTCGCGCTTGTGTTGTCACTTGCGCTAATATTATTTTTTTCAGATTCGCAATGCATTGTGGTCTATATCAACCGATTGAGTGACCAACGATGTTCACTACAAAGTGCATTGTGGGTAATTTTGAGTGCACTACATTTTTTCTATTGGACATTCGTACACCCCTACAAAATGCCGTGACCTCCTAGTAGTTCACTATATGAGTTGTGTGCGCATTCGGGCACAGCTCAGGTGTTCCTCCTTGCGTCAGTTTCCTCGTATATATGATGCATTCAAGGAAGTGGGAAGTTGGATATATAGTCCTGTCCCTATGGAATAACACAACATAAACTGATGCATCTTCCTACCAGTGACTCTTCCAAGTTTGGCTGCACACTAAGTTAAATGAGGTAAAAATAAATAAATACATAAATACATAATAATAATAATAATAATAATAATAATAATAATAATAATAATAATAATAATAATAATAATAATAATAATAATAATAAAGTAGCAGTCGTAGTAGATTGCACATCTGATTGGAAAAATAATAATAATGTTTTAAGAAAGTAGTTCATTTTTACAAAGGAAATCATAAATGAATGGAATGAAGGCAGTGTGGGATTGTTTTAAAATCGTTTTTATCTGTATACAAAACTTTAAAAAAAAAAAAAAAAAAAAAAGTCCTGTTTATACTCTGTCATTGTTGTGTAAACATACCCTGAATTTGTAAGTAACTTCACTGTTGATATTAAAGGTGTGAAGGCAGAAATTTCTGCAATAGGCTAGCAACCAGTCCAGGTTGTTGTGTTACTTTCCCATAACGTCAGCTGCGATCTGATCCAGCTCACCCATAACCCTGTTGATGATAACTGGGTGAGAAAAGGGATCAAGTGAGGGGATGAAATCTGATTGGATAAGAGCTCTACCGCACACAACAACAACAACACGAAGAGTTTTTGAAATGAAAAGCATAAAGGATTGGAAACAACTAAACAATAATAATAAGGTGAGTCTGCCAGCGTTTCGGCCAGTAGAGAAATGCTTCACTCTCAGTATTACATCACTATTGGTGTTACACCAGTTCTCAGCCATTCCATGGCATCCAGTCAGGATGAGTTCCATGTTGAGCATTTGCAATGTTTTGGGTTCGCCTTATCTGACTTCAAAAAAAACAAACAGACAAAGCGTTGGCTGCAGACATCAAAGTGGAGGCCAACCGCCGCTCCATCATTCTATGTGACACACACACACACACACACAACATACTGGAGACCCTGCCAGTATTTGTATTTACACTACACAACTTCAACTTCAGTGTCGTGATGACGGTCAGAGATTTTAACAGTGACTTTGTATTTGTAATTCATTCTTCAGTAGTATTTATTCTGGGTGGCCTAACCGCTATTAGGCAGATGTATAGGCTACTATGATTAATTTCTTTGTGTTAGCCATTCATATTTTAAAATATATTGTTGGCTTTAAATCATTGTAATTGGGGTGATGAATGATTTTAATCAACGTACTCGCTATATTTAGATGAAAACAATGATACACGTGGGGCATGATTTATGCATTTTGGCGATAGGGTAATTTATAGTTTGTTTTTGCTTTCAGGTTTGTTGAACCACAAATAAACCCACAAACAAGACTAAGCAAGTTGTATATTGTGCATGAAGTTTGATATGTTTGCACACAAACAATTCATTTGTCAGTTGGAAGGGATGCTCGTCATAACCTGATGTCAGGCAGGCCCGTTCACGTCTCCCGTCACTGCTGAAAATGAACATAGCTCGGAGCAAGAATGGATTTGAATATCTAATAATCTGAGTGTCAGCAGAAGACTGAAAGCAAATAATTCAATCATGGTTTGTGGTGACATTTAAGACTTCATTGTGCTTACATTTGCTTAAGTTGCCAAGTGATGGGTTCCACTCGATGAAGGAACTCCTGTCCTGGAGGGCGAGCGGCACACGAGCGTGACTAACAGGACGGATGGCTCGCAGGGGCCATCAGACCGTGTCCCACTCCACTGGCTGGCAATGTCACTTTCTGTATCTTTGCAAGTCTGTGCTTCTGCCTTTTGTGTGGACGTGTTCGGCCTTATGGACAAAGACACCTCCCAGGTCGTGTCCTCCAATTCTTGGATGGAAGAATGCACGCCCTGAACTCCTGACAGGCGGCGGCCAGGCCGATGTATTCTGACAGCTCTGTCAAGCACAAGAAATGACTGCTGGCTGTCGCTGCCACTGCTGGTGCGCCCTGGTCAGGCGCACCAGCAAGTGATCAGAAAGTCAACAAACGACACAATATTTATCATAGTTTGGTAGTCGGTACTTCCGTACTTGGAGTATATCAATGAGGCAGCTATCAGGGCCAGCAAGCCTTTCCCAACAATCTACTTGATTCATTTCACTCATTTAATTTCACACTTTCATTCACTTGCTTGCTTGCTTGTTTGTTTGTTTGTTTGTTTGTTTGTTTTACTTTTGAGCAGAAGCTTCATGGTTTTGTGCTCGCACTGACTGACTACCGTATTTTACGCATTATAAGGCGCACCTTCAAAGAATGACATATTTTAAAACTTTTTCCATATATATGGCATTATAGTAGAGGCTATGGTTACGTTATACATCCATTAGATGGTGCTGCGCCAAAGGGAATGTCAATAAAACAGTCAGATAGGTCAGTCAAACTTTAATAATAGATTACAAACCAGCTTTCTGACAACTCCATTCACTCCCAAAATGAATAAACAGCTGTTTTATTATTTTCTCTGAGGTAAAGTATTAGTATTAGCTAGCGATCCAAGATGGCGGGATCTTTTGCGCATGCGCGTCACCGATCGTGCAGGGTCTCCGATAGCGTCTTGACAGCGAGACCTGTTGCGGCTCAATATTGATCCATATATAAGGCGCACTGGATTATAAGGCGCATGGTCAGCTTTTGAAAAAATTGAAGGCTTTTAGGTGCACCTTATAGTGCGGAAAATAGGCCACTTTTCTTCCTATGTTTCATCAATTTTGGTGGCATAGCCAGTCTTGGTAATATGTCGATGATGGTTGTCTTCAATGTGTTTCAGGTTACACTATATTTAATGCCTTAAAATATATGTTAATAATTAAAATATTTGCAACCTTCTCCTGACTGATACCTTTGAACAAACTGTACTGTAATGATATGTCAGGAAAAGCATACTTGAACAACTAAAACTTATTGGGGGTAAACCAGGGGTACTTTAAATAGTGGCAGGTGTGTGCTAACTCTCATGAGTTCAAATGTGATTGGGTAATTATGAACACACCCACAATTACACTTATAAGGTGCGCTTGTACAACCACGAAAATCTGTAATTTTTTTTCCACTTACACACACACATATCATACGTCAAATCACATCTTAGAATTTTGATTTATCACTTAATTAAAAAAGGTTTTTTATCAACATTTTTTGCCCGCCAATTTTGAAGATCATCTGTTATGTATTAATTCTTTCGACATTTAATGTTATGAGGGCGTCTTCAACATGTTTTGATCAACTGCACTCTCATCCTCCTCTTTTTCGAACCAGAAATTACATGCATAATTTAAAATGAAACAAAAAAAAAAGAAATGACCCCGATAGTTTGACATGAACAAGTATTCTGAATGTCATACGCAAAAATGTATTAAATGCTTTACATTAATGTATGTTGTTATGTTTATTGCTCAAACACAACCTGTGATACCTTTAACGTAACCATCCGCTATCAAGCTAAAGGATCATCTGCAATCAAAATTAATAGTGTGATTAACTTGCGTTAATACATGATTAATTCGATCATTTTTTTTAACGCTGTAACTTAGACAGCACTACTATTTTTTTTACTTTTCTTTGCACTAGTTGAATGACTAGTGAAAACAACTGCATGTTACTAGTGAGGCCAAATTGTGCACGAGTTGACATCCATGTGACAAGTACTACAAGAGAAGAGATATATGTAATAGAATAGAATTTTATGTCACTAGTAGTGCCAGATACCAATGTTGTGTCAAATTATATTATTACATATGAAATTATGTTATTACTCTAAAAAATGAATGTAGAAAATTACCAATAATACAGGTAGATAAAATGACAGTGTTTGTTATTTAGTCCATAGTAGCAATACCTACTATCTGTCCAACTGTCTATCCGTGTGGTTTGATGTTTACTGAAGTCAGCTCCTGTGAGCTGTGGCATGTTGGGATTGACAGGTAACCTGCAGGGGGGTGAGGGCCAGGTCTGCACACGTCTCCACCACGTGTGAACACCTGATAGATCGTGACAGGAAACGACACAGGCCTAACTTTGTTCGCATGATGTTTATTTCTGCACTCTTCTACAGTTAAATGTCTCCTAGGCAAACCACAACAAAATGCCCCAATGTTTGTCCTTTCTCTCTCTCTCTCTCTCTCTCTCTCTCTCTCTCTCTCTCTCTCTCTCTCTCTCTCTCTCTCTCTCTCTCTCTCTATATATATATATATATATATATATATATATATATATATATATATTTATATATATTTATTTCAAATTTTTAATCTGATTAATCACACTTTTTTATTTTGATTAATCACGATTAATCAGCTAAATTACTTGCGTAATATAAAATAAATACAAAATACCGTAATATGTTGACATTAACGCATTTTATTATCTGAATGTCATTTGAAAACATTGATTAACATTGATTAAATGCATGTACGCAACTGGATGCATGCGTGTATTGCTCAAAACGTAACAGCATCATATCATGAACCATGAACCATAAACATGAACCAGACAGTCAATCCTCAAAACCTGAAATAAAAAAGAGTCAAAAATCCATTCTAGTTTCTTTTGTATTTTGGGTAGGAATGGGCAAGTACTGATAACAGGTATGGGGCAGATACCAAGAATTATTTCAAGGTATCAGCACTCACGACCGCCATTTTACCATCAAGAACTACAAATTAGAAGAATATAAAATTGCCATTACTTTCATGCAGTTTAAGCAAAACAAAAAAAAAAATATATATATATATATATATATATATATATATATATATATATATATATATATATATACATATATATATATATATATATTGGATTCTATAATGTCTTTCCTTAAAGTCTCTTTACAAGTTTTTTTTTACAAATTTTGTATCTTGTATCGGTGACTACTCGAAAGTTGACAACTCTTACTGGTATCGGTCTGAAGAAAGTGGTATCGAACATCCCTAATTTGGGTTCCTTCTAACTTTTTTTTAATTTCCGTATATCACTTTTACAAAGCTGTCAGTGATATATAATGTTTTGAAGTTTTATGAGTAACTCCTCTAACACATCAACTTTCACAACAAAACGATTTTTTATTTCCATCCGAGTTTTGAACTGGCATTAGTTGAGTTGAGTTGTGTGTGCGTGTGCATGTGCGTGCGTGCGTGTAGGTATTCTTATAAGACGGGGGGAATATGCTTAGGCCCGCCTACAGCTGTGATGAATGGGTCGAAGCCTTTATTCCACAATGCCCCTCACTTCATTACTGTCACATGGAACAGATGGTGCCTTTCACCATCACTCGTACACAAACTCACACGCGCGCGCGCACGCACACACACTTCCATTTCGGGACGTTGTCACTCTTTGTCGTGCAAACACATGAGAGGGACAAGAAGGCTTAATGAATTCTACAGCGTATGAGGTGTGCTCAGCAGAGGCTTTAATTTACAGATGTGTGGAGCAACCAAACAAGAATTGAGATCATGAGTATGAAATGTTGAACAAACACAGGGGAGGCTAATCGGATGAAGAAAGGAATAAACAAAGAGCCGTGACGCATGTTCCAGAAGAAAAATGGTTTTGGTCCTTGGGAATGTAAATCTGCCAGCATATCAACACACGGATGTCTTGTTTGTGTGTGTACACTTGTGCCTCAAGAAGACTGCAGGCTCATCATTCCTCTTTCCATTGTATATTTTAACTGCACGGCAAACAAGCAAAGTGCAAAGTTTGATCAAGTGCGTCTTGTTAAAACAATCAAAACGCAATAAATATTGATGCAAAGCATATGCACACACTGTCACCTACTTGTCTTCCATGAGAGCGCCTGAGTGTCACATTTGTGAAGGGCCGCTGCTTCAGCAGATCTCCCTCTGGCTGCCAACGTAAATTCTCCTGCTAACTCCTAACGGTGACGCTATGCCCTTCATCCGGGTCATACATTTAATAAGAGGTTTGTTGCACTGATGTACAGGAGAATCCCCAGAGGTCCATGTACACTCTTATTTTGTACTCACCACACAAGGTTGAACATATTCCCATGTCCAAAAAAAAAAAAGAGGACACTTGCCCCGGCCTTGAAATTGTGGTACCTGTCGCAGTTACACAGTGTACTTCACCTCCAATAGGTCGCTTGCACATCGTAATGCATCATGGGAGTTTTTTCTTCGGGCGCCATCTTGGGTGTCCGCCGGTTCACAAGGTACACTCGTGAGTTACACGGTAGAGCTCATCAACCTGATGTAATTTTCGCAGTATTTTCACGATTTACCGGAAGATCAAAAACAACGATACAGGCAGAAGGTGTCTCTGTGTGGCGGGATTGATCCTAATTACGTCCTGACCAAGGGTGAATTTTTTTTGACGGAGAAAGCTTGCTGGCCAAATGTGACATCTCTGGACATCTTTCACTACCTCGTGTTGACAACATGCTCCATAACACGCCAACAAATCCCTGGAGGCTTACAATTATTTTGTAAGCGGGTGGATACAGAGTGTAAACTTTTAACATCACATCAGAAGAAACGGTTGCTGTTGCACGTAAGTAAACCACATGGTGTTGGTAATTCTGCACACAAAAATGTTGATTTGTTCTCAGGCTTCCTGTTATCATTGTGTTTACATGCACAGCTGGCTTTACCTGATGTGGTTTTTCTAATAATTTTATAACAGGCAAATATGGCAGAGCGTATAAGAATAAAAAGTAACTGCACAGCCTCCCCGTGGCTTAATTAAATTTAATGCTACCCTTTCACTAGTTACATGTTACTTAATCAACTTATGCTAAATGGTTAAGGTTAACCACTCTCAGAGGACGTATTTTTAGTTTCAGTTTCCAGTACAATAAAACGTGTTCATGGTAACTACTGAGCATACTGACAGCTTTTCTTATGATCTCACGGTTAAGGAGGCTGTCACAACACCCAATTTCTGTCTGGTGCCAGATGGCAACAATTCCCATCACTTGTCACGACAACACCAATAGTATTACCAGGTATGTATGGCTTTACTTTTTGTAGTTTCTTATTTAATTCTATGTTTCATATTTTCATTACAATGTTTGTAATATTTTCAGATTCAGGCACAGATGAGTTTAACTGGACGGGACTTCTGCGACTTTGTGGTGTGGACAAAGTGTGATTGAGCGAGTCCACCCAGATCGCTCGTTTTGGCCAGTTGGAAAAGCCAGTTTTTTTCCCCCAAAATCCCCTCCTTACCTGAACTGCTCGGGAGAGCAGTTACTAGATCAGCAGTGGACTTCCAGTGTTCCTGCTCAGCCGCTGTCACCTACCACTTGCTCATGTACTTCAAAGATGCGGAATAAAGTAGTTTTTTGTGCTGCAGCAGATTGTAAAATCAAATGATATCACTTGAAGTGTGCCAATCTAGACTGCCTTTTGGCAGTCTAGATTGGCACAGTGGACAGTGGTTTTGTGACAAGTGTGAAACAAGGATTATTGGGAAAACTGAAACACAGTACTGGTACTTGTCTTACATTAAACAAATTTAAAAGAGAGCAACTTTTTCCTCTGTACATAGCATAATGAAAGTCATTGCATACCCCATCAACATTACATCATACCGTCATACTCTTAAAATAATGGCCTAATATTTTGACACAAATTATCAACCCTCGTGAGGATAAGCAGTAAGGAATTTTAATGTAAATATCTCAGGATGGTAGGCACCTGTGCTAAAATAAACTGCATTAATTAACAGTTCAATTTTATCCCTGAAATTACTACATCTAATCATTATTCACTTCATTTTTTTGTGCTTTTAGAAATAATAGAGATTTATGCCATTACTTTAAGAGGGACCATATTGCCATATTGAGTCAAATCCTGTCATTTGTATTATGTATAGCTTTGTAAACAAACCCAACAATAGAATTTGTATATTCGCTGCCTTTATTAGCGCCAAACAAACAGTCGCATGTTGTCCTCCTTCAATGCTCGCCTTCGTTTCCATGTCATTGGCAATCAAGTCGGTGTGGCATGAGATCCCTAAAGAAATAATAAATAATAAAAAAAAAAGATCACAAAAAAATACATACCAGTAATAGGTTTAATATAGTAAAGTAGTATAGTTTTTTTGTCAGTGTAAAAGAAATGTACACATTTTGTTGCATTTTTTAATGTATGAACATTGCTACAGGCAAATACTTGTTTCTATAAACACTTCCAAATGTCTCTAAAATATAAGGTGCGTGTACACACACAAACATAAACACATACATTCACTCATGCATACAATATATCATGTAATGAATTCTGAGTGGCATACCAGAGTCAATGATGTCAGCAGTACTTGAGGGTACAGGTTACTGGAGCCATCTGGCTGCATAACTGCAACAAACTCTCTGCCACTTCCGAGTCGTCTTTTCTTTGCTTGTCTCTCCTGTGCACGTTCATATCTTGGCACCGACTGGGCTGAGACATAGATGTTGTAACTTGGGACCCAACTTTAATGTTGGAGCACAGTCGGGATGATTGGACAGAAAAACGGGCGCAGGGCGACCTGTTAAAATAAACAAATATATAAACAAATAAAATATGGAAAGACTGGTTATTTTACCGCAGTAGGGTGGCCGTGAATAAGTTCTTTAGCATGATGTGTAGGCTACCGAATAAGTTCTTTAGCATGATGTGTAGGCTACCGGGGTCTGTTTACTTGCATCACCCCCTTCTGTCTCTTTTTTCCAAGTTTACATTTTGCCACCAAAAAACATGTTATCGGCATTAAGAGCCCAAGACTAATCAATCCAATTTCAGCAGTAAACACTTTGCACTGGCACTACTTGGGTGAAAATGTTCGATGTTAGCTTTCGGCTAACGTCCGCTAGCCAGCTTGTACTACCGAACTTGCTTGCTCATGAATCCAAAACATAAGCAACTTGCCCATATATGGGCGGTCAAAACGTTATTAATCCTTATGCATTAAATTAAATAAAGGTAAACAAGCTTACCGCTCACAAAGTGATCGCTGCACACACGAGCCCAAAGTAACGACTTCCCTCCGGAGTCCGCACTCCTCTGTCTCCAGGCCCTGGTTCCTAATTATTTTCGGAATTCGGAAAAAAGACCGAACATTTTCCCCCTTGGCTTTGTTCGAACAGCCAACGATGCAGCAACAATGTACCATTTTAAACGCAGAAAACAAACGTGATAGATACGTGTTAGACCGAATCGCTACGTAAATGGAGGCCACCCAGCATGGCGACTACGAGAAATCCGAGGCGGAAGTGACGACATGTGCAAGCGACCTATTAGTCATGCAATGCCAACCAGACATTTTCACAAATTTAGAAAAACCCCGGACGCCCGTAAGAAAATGGTCTGTCCTCCCGAATGTCCTCCCAAAAGAGGACGTTGGGTCACCCTACACCACACTCTAAATAACACAACTTGTATTTTTGCGGCCTATAAGTTCACTTTAATCTCTCTACCAAAATGATATGTTCTGTTTGTCATCCTGCACCTCACCTGTGCTCACAAATAGTACAGAGCAAAGTTCGTAAGGCAGCACGCTTGCTAATTAGCAAGCTAGTAAACACAATCTTTAGCTTAGCACACACATACACAGCCACACTTTAACCCCATTATCTAACTGAAAATCAGAGTCACTGATACAAAGGCTTAGGCTACAAGCTTCACTGAGCCCAAATCAAACCCGATCTGCGGCTGGAGCGAGTCTAGACTACACAGTGCCTGCGTTATCTTGTTGGTTTAGCGTTGAGCAAACTGTGGCAGCACACCAGACCACCAGTCGCTGACTTGTCACCCTTATCATATTTCTGTTTGCACTCCTTTACAGGAATATCATGAAGGGACATATTAAAGAAGCATCTCTCTTTGTGAACCAACCAAGAACGTGTCTATATGTGTGTCCTATGACTGTTGAGTTAGAGAAATTAGGTCAATGACGTCAGGATGTACTGTAACTAAAGAAACTAAGATATTGAATAATTTTAGTCAGTAATTTACTGGGCAGAATCCTCAGTTGGTTTACTTAGGAATAGCGTGCAGTGAGTATAAAGGATTTTTGGCCCATTAGTGCAGTAAGTGGTCCCAGTGGGCAGCAGATGCAGGACAACCTCCCTACCATGCAACAATAGTTTCCAGGCCGCGCTGTGCATCCATCTGCATTTGTCCAATACAGTAAAGAATCCCTGCAGGAAAACCAACTGGCCGTCCTCTGTTGTCTATTGTGATGAAACCATCACTGGAATGAATCATTACGAGGACAATCCCAGCCGGTTGTGTGATCCCGAACCCAAAATCGACTTTGATTGATCAGGAGACAACTGCAGCAGATTCTTGCCACCGGCCTTTCTGTGTCCGGACTAGTAAGTGAATGGCTAACTCAGTTAATTTCCATGGCCTGTGGCCTCGTCCCTGTCAAAGGCTGACAGAGTGGCTGCTTCCAGTAGGTGGCTCATGTCAAAGCTGGGTGGGGGTCTGAAAAGCTACTGCTGCTGTAGGTCTGCTGGTTTTCGAACTAAGTGAATGCAGGACCCCTGCAGTAGATGTGCAAACAAATCAAACATTCTTGTGTCTGCAAGGTTGTCACAGCAGCTATTTCCATGCACAGCTAGTTGCAGACCATCAACCAACCAAGTGTTATATTATCTTAACTTGCGTTTGCAGCCGTTTGTTTATGCGCATGTGATCTGTAAGTGATCTGTAGTGTGTTAGAGCAACATTTCATTACTCTTGTCTTCAAATGTTCTTAATCTTACATAGTCAAGTTCCTCTTGGTTGTATTTTGTACACTTTTTTTCTTAGAGGTACTTATCTATGGAGTTCATCTGTCTATTAATATAATGAATTGGTTTGGATATCATAACATTAAATCAGGGAGTGTTTTGCCATTCATTATGGCGATATGATATTGTCACTCTCGGACGGACCCATGTTCAAAATTGGTCAATGATAGAATTTTTCACAAATCACCTCAGTATGTCGCAGTCCACCATGTTAACTCATTTGCTCCCAATAACATGTAAATACGTTTTTTTTATGTTTTAAGTGTCCCAAAGACGTATTTATACGTTTTTTTGTGTTTTTTTTTTTTATGCTAGAGCATACAGAAGGCTTTGATGCAGCCTCTCAACTGCAAAGAACGGTTGCAGAAATGGTAGTTATTACACAAACGGCCAGCAGGTGGCAGCAGAGCAAAGGAGATCAACCAGGGCCATGTAGAAAAAAAGCTAAATTACTTACAATTTTGAATAGATTTGTGAAAACTGATGAAACTTAGCTCTCTTCTAATACTAATTGCTGCAAAACGGAAACAGATAGAAAAATACTTTTTTTCCTGATGAAAGAAGAGACTTTAATCTTTCTTTTGATAGGTTCCATGCTTTTATAGCAATAGAACACAATATTCTGTGGGCCTTGCAAAATCAGTCAAAATTCAGTAAAACAGCCGGTAGCGAACGGGATTGCTTCTGTGAAAATGGGAAGTGAATGAGTTAATTGCAGCTGGTTTTTCATCTTTCATCTCATTGATAATGTAATGGATTGAATCAGTGATCATTTGATAGAGGAGTTATCCAAGTTTGTTTGGATGTCAATTTCGCCGCTGTGGTTTCGTAATCCTTCTGCCGCCGTTCAATTGGTAGAGGTGCTACAGACCTCATCAGATTTCACACCTCACTGGTGTGTGACTTTTTCTTGTGAGCGTGTGTTAAAGGCAAAGTTTATGTTCCACCACTTCCAGCAAATATCGATGAAAGATGGAATTAACGTCAACAATAAAACACGGTGGACCGTGATCTCCTGAGCAGAGATGGGAACTGTACTTCATTCGTTTTTTCAGTATTTTGTACTTTGCTGAGTATTTATTTTTAGACTACTTTTCACTTTTATCTGTTACATTTTAACATGAGTGCCTATACATTTTACTCGATATATTTTCAAAACAAGGTCGTTACTTTTAGTTTTAAATGCATGAAAATGATGAAAACAATAGACCTGGAAGAACTAGCAGCTGTCAATGATATCTGGCTCCGCCAATCATATGAAGCATTTACACCCGGTCCCTTACATCTCTGCTTGTGATTGGCTCTGTGCCAAGCTATGACATGACGTGCAATTGGCTAGAATAGGACACATCCAGTGAAGGTACTTTTTACTTTTACTCTTCAAGTACATTTCAGAGCCTGTACTTTCTTTTTTTTTTTTTTTTTTACTTTTACTTGAGTAATTGAGTGAGTACTTGTACTTTTACCAAAATTGGTTTTTAGACAAGTAATTGTACTTTTTACTCCAGTAGAGAATGTCACTACTGAGGAATTCTCATATCGGCTTAATGTTGTCCGTGCTGCCAGTGATGGCCACGTTGAGCACTCGTAAACTGTACTTTCCACCATCTAGTAGAAGAGCACTTAATTGCTCTGTCTGTCAGTGGCAGGCTTCCCCAATTCTGGTCTGGTCCTCGAGGGCCAGAATCCTGCAGTACTAAATGTTTCTGTTTTCCAACACTCCTGATTCTAAAGATCAGCATCATTATCAGGCTTCTGCAGAACTTCCTGATGAGTTCATGATATGAATCTGGTGTGTTGGAGGACGGAAACATCTAAAAACCTACAGGAGTCCGGCTATCGAGGAACAGGATTGGGGAAGCCTGATGTACAGTGTGTTACTATAGTATTCAAAGGAAAAAAGATACATTATACATTATTATCATTAATCACTGCTATTGAATAGCCTAAATTATAGGATGGTTAAATGTTTGTCAGTTTTTCTCATTTAAAAAAAAAAAGTGTTTTCAATGCGATTTATTCATTGGTGTTGCAAGACATCGGATGACATACCATGTAGAAAATGTAGAATAGTTAACATATTTTCAAAAGGCACTGATTGTTGGAATAAAGTGATGGTCTGAAGTCTGGTACAGAGAGAGAGAGAGAGAGAGAGAGAGAGAGAGAGAGAGAGAGAGAGAGAGAGAGAGAGAGAGAGAGAGAGAGAGAGAGAGAGAGAGAGAGAGAGAGAGAGAGAGAGAGAGAGATAGAGAGATAAAGCAATTATGCAGAGGAGGAGCAAAGAGTAAGGGTGGTGTTCACCCTTTATTGCATTGAAAGACCTGTGAGTTTAGGGAAAAAGAAAGAAAAAACGCTTAACACCTGCCTGGATGTTGACTTAAAATCTTTATCACCAATATCTAAACGCTCGCCCCCACACCACCACCATCCCCTGATAAATGGTCTCATGCTGGAATTCTGCTGCTCTCACTGGGAGACATGCTAAACACAGGTGTGAGCGTAAGGTGGACAGATAGAGAGGAAATGTGAACATTTGGTCACTGATGTGGTGGCCATAGTTAATGCTGAAGCAGGTGATGGTGTGTGTGTGAATGTGATTTTGTGTGTATTTACCACTGGATGGCGCATACGTGTGGGGGCCATGAACCTGGGTGGGTCTTGAAGAGAAGGCTGTTATCTAACACACTGTCATTAATGGTGACCAGAGCCAACTTGTAGCCACACGCCATTCAAATGACGTGAAACCTAACACCCGTGCACAACATTGAAGAGCTTTATTATGATGATGCGGTCAATTTCTTGAAAATGAATGCATGGTGTGATTCATCGGGTTTTCTTTCTCTTCTTGCATGGAAAGAAGGGATCTGACATTCCTTGCAGTGACTAAGCAGCAGAAAAGAGAATGAAGTGATGTTAAAAAAAAAAAAAAAAAAAAAAGCTGAAAGCAGCTCAGCGGTTCCTTTAGATCGTCAACAATAATAGTTCTCTTCGGTGCACCGTGTGATGTGCAATACTGACACACTTCAAAGTGTCGGGATTACACTCCTTTGCTACGGTTAATCCCAGGAGTCGGGTGACGGGAGCTCCCACATAATGATGCTTTGGCCAACGGTTTGAGTGCTAACAGCAAAAACATAAGGGGAACCTGAAGAGAGACTAAATATTGACTTTTATTGCTTTGCTGCCATTCACATAAGAACAAGGTGAGTCAAGATGAAAGCACCGTCTCACCGTTCGGGGAAGGCTTGCCACATAGTGTCTGTACAATCTGTGCATGTTGTCAAGGTTAACGTAAAAAAAAATTTTTTTTCGATCAACATTAAGAAATTGCTATTCGCCGTTCGTTGCCGTGGGAAGGGAGTGCGCACGGTGGCCGACTACACACACCAATTAATATTTATTGACTGCGGCGACCAATCAAAAAATGGACTCAGCCATTTGGGAAACTCATGAAATTCCCGATGGCCAGTATGCCCCAGGTGTCTGCTCGTCTCTTCCATTATCCATCTCTTATCTCTTATCATCTATGTATGAACCATTATGCTGTTGCAGTCCCCTCTAGGGTTGCAGCTGTCTAATATTTTGGACTCAGATATCCTATGGGGGCGGCACGGTGGTTAGCACGTCCGCCTCCCAGTACTGAGGACTCAGGTTCGAGTCCAGGCTCCGGCCTTCCTGGGTGGAGTTTGCATGTTCTCCCCGTACCCACATGGGTCTTCTCCGGGCACTCCGGTCTTTTCCCACATTCCAAAGACATGCATGGCAGTTTAATTGGGCGTCCCGAATTGTCCCTATGTGTGTTTGTGAGTGTGAGTGGATATTCGTCCCTGTGTGCCCTGCGATTGGCTGGCAACCAGTTGAGGGTGTACCCCACCTACTGCCCATAGCCAGCTGGGATAGGCTCCAGCATCCCCCGCGACCCTTTTGAGGAATAAGCGGTTAAGAAAGTGGATGGATGGATATCCTATGGGAAATTCTCTTGAATTGGAGGCATTTGGATAAACGAACAATTAGAAGACAATAAAATCATTTATACAGTATTTCCACCGCATAATAATCAACCAACTAGTTTTCATCATGAAAAGTGATCATCTTAACACTATATCATATTGTTTTTTCTCCCTTAATAACTCTTAATAAATCTATCTACAGTAAAAGGGGCATCCGGGCACTTAAATTTTTTAAAAAAAAAAATCCCCTACTGTTCCTTATTGAGAAGTAAAACCCTTAATCAACCATCACCATTGTCTTATTTAATAAAAATCACTTTCTCTCCTATGGACAAGCATATATTACTGCTTTACTCTTTCTTTACTGCTTTATTTGAGTACATTTTTTTCCAGAAGGTTTATTCATTGATTTAGGCCATTTAAACTACTTTTCAGACCACACCAGGATGAGTTTGCTTGCTATCTGGAGTTGATGTAATAACACAGACCCTACAAGAATCTACAAAGAAAGTGAGGGGAAAGTACACAAATTATGAGAGATACCACCTCGAGAGCAGGTGAAAACACACTGTGAGCAAACGGGAGGTGTCACTGAACAATAGAAGGCAAAACACCTTTAGGTAGAATGAATGTAGACACACACTGATAGAGGCCAACATGGTCATAAAAAACAAGTGAGAGTTTTACCAACGAGACCACACAAGATCATCAAATATGTAAAACAGAACAAGTTTAAAGCTTCTGAGCTCATCACTAAATCACTTTCACACACTTTTGTCCGCTTAGATATATTTGAAATCGATTGGCTGGGCCTCCCCCCGGTGTCGCCGAATGCGTCTGAAACGGGATTACACAGTGACTTGTCCACTTTTCTTTCCCTTTGGAGTCTTGCGCCGGACACGGATGGCCCCTCTCTCGGGTCTGGAAATCCACGCTGATGAGCCCAATTGGTTTGAACTCTCGGGGCCAGCAATAATCTCTCTTGAGCCTCTCGGAAGGCTGAGAGGGCGGAGTGAGCCGTAAGAACCCTCGCTGTCAGCCAGCAGAAAGAAAAGTCATAATTATAGTGCTCACTCTGGCTGGATTTAAATAAAGCTTCCTGGTTGGGGGCCCTATACGCACACACGCACGCACACACTGCAATGCACTTCAATAAAAAGGCACTAATCAATCAGAGGTTCCCCTGCCATGGCTTCATTGAAGGCCCGGTCTGAAAGAGGGACTGACAGCCCTCAACCTCCCAGTATTGTTCGAGCAGACTGATTAGGCCTCTGACTGGCTACCTCAGCCACCAGCTCGAAAAGCGCAGAGGTCAAAGGGTCTCCATTTGAAATGGACAAGCACTGAAAAGTTGTGGACACCTGCTTTTTAAAGTGATGCTTGTCGCTGCGCTTCTATCCTCCTTTTTTGTCATGTGCAATTTGAGGGCAACGCGGACTCGGTGGAGAGAGTTGTTTGAGAGACATGCGTGTGTGTGTTTGTGTCAAGTTTTAGAGGGGGGGCTTGGTTGTGGGCCCAGGGCCGTAACAAAGACGGGGACGCTTTTTGCATGCACATCTAGACACAGTAAACTGACCTGCAGCACTGACAAGCAAAAAGAGGACTCGAAAACATTGGGAAAAAAGAAATGTTCAACAAAATCAGCATCTTTCGAGCTTTCTTTCTAAGGGTGGGCAAGTACCGATACCAGGGATGGCATCGGTGCTCATGCCAGACCGATACCTTTTAACTCATTCAAACACAAAAATGTGTAAACACGGTTTTTAATACCTTGTCCATCTCTCCCAAAAACGTATTTACACTTTTTCTTCTTTTTTTTTTTTAATGCAAGTGCATACAGAAGGATTTTATGCAGCTTATGACATGAAGCGGTAGCTTAAAGCTATTTAAGTTAAGTTATTGCAAAAAAAAAAAAAAAGGCCAGCAAGTAGCAGCAGAGTATAAGAAATCAGCCAAGGCCATGTTGCAACAAGCTCTTTTTGCCATTGTTTTCACCAGCAATGTGAATATTTATGAAACTTAGCTATATTCTAATACTACCGGTAATTGCAGAAACAGATCCAAATGTACCTTTTTCCCTGATGAAAGAAGAGACTCTAATCTTTCTTTTGGTACTTTCCATCTTTTTATAGCAATAGAACACAATATTCTGTGGGCCTTGCAAAATCAGTCAAAATCCAGTAAAACAGCCAGGAGTGAAGGGGGTTGCTTCAGTGAATGAGTTAAGGTATCAGTTCAGCGTGACATGATCAAGATTTTTTTTGGCCGATCACTGACTTGCAAAAAAACAATCAGTGATCATCGATTTGATCAGAAGATTGAGAAATGTATCTATTAGCTTTTATAGCTCTCCGAATTAGTCTAATTTATTTATTTTTTAAAAGTCTAATTTAAAAACTTTTACTCTAGAAGGGACTGGCGTGGTCCATGAATAGCGAAAACCCACGTATAACTGACACCAACTGAAATGCATGGGGAAAAAATAAAAACGATGATTAACATTGACTATGTCTTATTTCACGGAGTCGATCGGGCATATTAAAACATGACAGCCAAACACAAATTTTGTGTAAAATGCAAAATATCGGCCGATCCCAATCCAGCCGATCAGTTCTGGTGTAAACTGTCATATCGATACTCGTGACGGTGCCCGCTTGTGGCGGCTTTATGATCAGGAACGAGAAATTAAAAGAATCGATCATTAGCAATCTTTTAATACAATTTTAAGGAAAAACGCAAACAGGATTGGGATATACAGAATTTCTTTCTTTTAAAATTCTCTGTCATTGTTTTGGGGGGAATTTTACGTACTAATGGTATCATATATGGCATCGGTATCAGTCACTACTCAAGAGTAGAGTAGAGCATTGGTGCTGGTATCGGTCTGAATAAAACTGGTATCGAACATCCCCCTTTTTAGTTAAAATGCACTGAAAAGGTGTTGAATAGATCAAGCTGCTTAGAATTGACAACATTTGCTTTCATTAGCGTATGACGCTCTCTGGTGATGAGGAATCAAGTTGTTCCTTTTCGCACACCAGCAGTGAATGAACACTGACAATAAATGGAGCACATGTAAAAGTAAGGATGATGTTTTGTTATTTCATGGATTCTTCTGAATGACCCCATGCAGCAAATAATTCCCAAGTTATCTGCTTTTTCTCCGTCTCTCATGTGCATCAGATTCCCGTTCTCTTATTCTTTAATCCTTTTCAGCAGACTCATTAAACTTTGCAACAATTTCGTCCTTGAAAAAAATGAGGGCCACTCCATCAATGGGGGACAAAAGCATAAAGTGACAAAAAGTCTCCCTGCCGTCACTCTGCTTCTTTCCATACAGCCGCTGCTGGTGACTGGTAAATGCCACTCTCAATCTTTCTCTTTTCTCTCCTCATCCCTTTTTACTCCTCCTCTTCCTTGGCCTCAATGGGTGTGTTAAGTATTGTGCGCTGTGATGGGGGCGGTGAGTAAGTCAGCATCATTAAACGCAGGCCAGGCCTGTGGCCAGATCAAAATAATTAACTGGAGAGGTCACAAGCTAATGAAATGAAGCGGGGGGACTGAAAGGAGGCCCTAAATGGTCCTCACTAATCCCCCCCTTTACCTTGTTTTAGGGAGGGGGCAGGATTTTAGAAGCCAGGGCATCTCTGCTGATAATAGAGGGGACTTGTGGTGGGTGCATGTAAATGCGTGCGCGCCTGCATCTGTGTGTGCATGCTCAATCAAGTTTTACCACTCATTTCATTTTCTAGAAACGTCACTGGTCGAATTTTCCAGTACGACTTGTACTTGCTTACTTCTGACAACTTTCACTTTTACATTTCCTGAGTAAAATGTATACTTAACTCAGACACATTTCCTCAATCTTTTGTTAATCCATCCATCTTCTCTGCTCTGGGTGACAGGGAGCAGGAACTTTTCCCAGCTGACTTTGGGAAGGGGTCACCAATCAGTCACAGGGCACATTTAGAAAGCGCTCACATTCACACTGATTGGGAACTGAACTCAAGTTACCTGCACTTAAATCAGGTGAATATACTACACCATCAGTTACGATGTGTTACTCATTACACCAAAATACAATCCGAGGAGAACCAAATAACGCATAGTTAGCTACAAATTAGCACATGGAGTGTACACTGTGACCTGCACCACAACTTAGACCTGGCTTCACCAGGTCTAAAGGCTAGTCCAGGTATCCAGGTGCGTCGGGGCGTGTGATCGAAAACACCCTCAGTCTGCCGGAACGCCTAAATTAACTTATGAGCTTGTTTTGTATAATGTAATGGTCAGCCTACGTTTATCACGAGTCACTTCACATACATTTAATTAACACAACCGATGTAAATTAAACACATACAGATTAAATAAAAACAAATAATCAAAATTATAACTACTCACTTTTAAAATAAGTTCAAGTACATTTAATATAAGAAAATAAATTTTGATGCAAATGCATTTAATGTCAGATGAGTTTTACTCAATTAATATTCTACAACCCTAACTTCTTTCAAAGTAGTACATCATTTTGTCAACTAACGCACATGCACCCTTAAACTACCCTCAAACTCAAAGGTTATACGTCCAAATACAACACTAAGCTTATATAAAATAACAATACACAAAAGAAAGAAATACCTCTGTCTTTGGTAAACAAAAGAAACATGAACCATATTGAGGACAGCGAGTGTGTTGTGCTTTGTCACTGATCAGGTTTTGCAGGGGCATGCACAAACCTGTGAAGTACTCACGGGTACAACTGTGTGAGTACAGTACGTGTTTGCGTGTGTTTGGAGGGGTGTGCGTGTGCGGAGGGGTGCGTGTGCGTGTGTGTAAAAGTGAGGCCTGTAGACAGGCAACAAATTTGCACAGCAGCCCATCTTTAAGGCGTTACAACGTTTTTCTGAGTGAAAGAAAACACCCGATGATGGCAAAAGAAAAGAGAAAAGCTTTTTAAACGGATCTCAAAAAGGACAAGTCTACACATGATATGAATTCAGACCGTTTGGGGAGTTAACTTTTTCTTTTTTTTTTTTAATGATAACAGAACATCTTGGCCACAATATTTGTAGACAGCGCAAGTGCGCTCGAGTGTAAAAACTGGCACATATATTTGTAAAAAATAAATAAATAAATGGTTTTAGTGTATTTGGGAATTTGTCGAGACGGCTCTGCATCGTGCTGGGCGTTTCTAGGGTTCATTTGACAGACATGGCAATTTGGTGGCTGAAAATCGACTAAACTTACCGCCTGCTGGAACCAGGTCTAAGTTTTGCGAGAGTATATAGAAAGCTTTGATGCAATCTCTGAACTGAAGAGAATGATTTAAAGCAATGGTAGTTATTACAAAAACGGCCATCAGGCGGCAGCAGAGTATAAGAGATCAACCTGGGCCATGTTGTAAAAAGCTCTTTTTCCCATTGTTTTAAACAGATTTGTGAATAATGATGAAACTTTGCTATATTCTAATGCTAATTTCTGCATAATGGAAACAGATAGAAATGTAGTTTTTTTCCTGATGAAAGAAGAGACTCTAATCTTTCTTTTGGTAGGTTCAATGTTTTGATAGCAATAGGACACAATATTGTGGGGGGGGGGGGTGGCGGCCGTCGGGGGGGGGGGGGGGCGGCTTGTTTGGGGGGGGGGGGGTATGGGTGGGTGGGGGGTTGGGTGCTGGGGGTCGGGGTGTGTTCGGGGGTTTGGGGGTCGGGGGTGGTGGGGCCTGGGTCGTACTGGATGGCGGGTTTGGGTGGGGTGCGGGGGGGGTCGTGGGGGGATGGGGGCTGGGGACCGGTGGGGCGCTGTGGGGGCCCGCTGGGCCTCGTTCTGCGGCCTTGGGCTCGGGGGTGTGGGCCGGGGCTGGGGCGGGGGTGTTCCGGGTGTCTGGGTCGGCTCGCCGACCGGTGTCCGCTCGGGTGGCTTGGGGGTGGCCTTGGTGCTGCCGCGGCCTGGGGATTCCGGGGGGGGGGGGGAATGCTCGCTTTGCTGGACCGCGGTTGACGGCTTCTTTCTTTGGTGGTGGTCCTTATGCATGCCAGATCCGTCGCACCAGCATCTACTGAAACTCAACAGAAGTACCCTCTCCCTCCCACAGCCCCTTGAATCAGTTGGTGCTGGTGTCTGTGGTTCTCACTTTGCTTTATCTATCCTTCCCTCCTTCCTCTCTTTAGTTTTTCCTCTGGTCACTTGAGATCTTAATTTATTAGAAGTATGAGGTTTCTGGGGTTGGCATAAGACTGGTTTTGTAACCACGCAGGAGGGGTCTTGTTGGTGCTGGACTTCACTTTGATGGATTGGATGTACTGGCTTCTATGGATCTCACTCTGCCTTATCGATCCTTCCCTCCTTCCTCTCTTTAGTTTTTCCTCTGGTCTCTTGAGATCTCGCTAAATTTGCTGGAATTTAGAGGCTTCCGGGGTTGGCGTAAGACTTTGATTTTGTAATCATGGGGAAGGCAGGAAGTGTTTGGTCGGTGCTGGATTTCACTTTGATTTACCTTTCTTTTCTCTTTATTTCTTTTTTTTTCTGACCTTTTCTCTGGTCTCCTGACCATTTAAACCTCACGACTCTGGCAAGATTCTGAAGTACCTGGTTAAGGCGAAGGGTAATGGGATATTTATAAGGTTTTAGGTGAATGAATGAGTATAAATTTATACGTATTTGCACGCACGCACACGCACGCACGCGCACGCACGCAAACGCACGCAAACGCACACACGCAAACGCACGCACGCACGCAAACGCACGCACGCAAACGCACGCACACATACACACACACAAAAAAAAAAAAAAAAAAAGAGCAATGATGACAAGACGTTGAATGAATCGGTAAGACTACCGAATGAACAATTCTGAGCTCTTTAAAAAAGAAAAAAAAAAAAAAAAAAAAGAGAGAAAAAAAAAAAAAAGGACACAATATTCTGTGGGCCTTGCAAAATCAGTCAAAATCCAGTAAAACAACAAAAAATGTGCTGGGAGTGAATGAGTTAACAAATAGAATCAGTATTTGCCTCAGATTTGTGTGCTTCATGAAACAAACTAATAACATGACTTACCTGAGATAGGCCTCAGCTCACCCACAACCCAAATGAGGATTACAAGAAAGTGAGTGGATGGATTGAAGCAAATAAAAATTACAAATGTCACACTTATTTTTTTTTTTATTCCATTTGTCATGAATTGGATCAAATTGAATTATTTTATATTCTGAATGTGTATGCATAAGAAACATGTCTAAAAACTTCATGTTTTTGGTGCCACTCTATTTCCCAAATCTATTAGTTTGTGTAATAAGTGTAATAATACACATTACTTTGTGCACTTTGTAGGTTGTAATTTCTTTCCAAGTTGAGCGACGTTGATGCACATCCATTTTCAGAGGCCCTGCCACATTAAATATGGCGGACATGTTCACAAACAGAAATGTAGTCAAAATGGAGTTTTTGTATAGAAGTCTATGCTTCAATAATAATTGCTTTGTTAAGCGTTCAAAATGACACTCTCAATGGTGTCTAACCTATCGCTTTATTGGCTTCTCAGCTAAATACAGAAATTACATGAATGTCAGTTAATATTTGGCCTGCTATTGATATATTCTGATATTTGCGCAACGCAAAATGCAAGTGCTTCCTTTAGCATTGTGAAATCAAAAATAATCCTTACAAATCAATTGCAACAATCCAAAATCCAATGCTTTTCAATGAGAGGATGGCTTCCTTTCACTGAGTTGACGGTCATTTTCACTTGTGGCGTAAGCTCAGAATTGTCAATTGGTGAGATAAACGATCGAGCTAACCTAGCTAGCTTACCTGCGGCTGACAGATGGAAATAACTGTAAACGTCGTCCATGTTGTGTCTCTTGTGTATACAGGATTAGCAAGCCTAAAGTATTCCATAAACAAATGTAAATATGGACATGTAATTATTCAATAATAATAATAATAACAATACAATGTGGAATCATGGTTAGCATGTCTGGCTTACAGTTTAACTGTTTTTGGTTCGAAGCTTGACTCTGAGTTTGCATGTTTTCCCTGTTTGTGTGAGTTTTCTCCAGGAACTTTGATTTCAGAAGTCATGCATTTTAGAGTCATTATAGAATCTAAATTCTCCACAGGTGTTAATGTGAGTGTCACTGGTTGTTGCGACCACTCCAGGGTGTACCGCACATCTCGCCTAAAGTCGGGACAAAAAAAATCAACAAGTGCTATACATAATAATAATAATAATAATAATAATAATAGCAATAATAATAATAATAATACTCTGTGTTTGTAATTTTCTTTTCAATATATTGAAATGTTTTTTTTTTTTTTACCCCTCTGCAAATCCAAGTTTCCTGCTCCATCGACTGTCATTAGACAATCGGACATCATTTTTGGCTTTGCTCTAACTTCTCCATACTACCCGAAAAGCAAAACACTTGTCTCACTCCATGCTGCAAGCTTGTGCTAAACCATCATTACAGTCATTAGTCCGCTATAAGCTCTGTATCACAGGACTCCACCAGCCTGCAGTTTAACCCATCATAATTAGCATATCCGTTAAAGTAGAATTAACCTGTAAAATGAGACAAAAGAGGCAAGAAAGTTGGAGCTAAGAAAGAGCGTAAGTGTGAGGTAAATGGCGAACGAAGAAATAAGGGAGGACAGGGAGGATTAAAATTGTTTGAATTAGGTCCACGCTCGCCCCATTCATTTAGTATTCTGCTCAAATCAGCGCTTTTGTGGAGCCTGGTGTAAAGTAGTGTCAATCATCTCGACCCGGTTTTGTAGAATGGGCAAATTTATTATGAATTTTCTCCTGCAAATAATGAGTCGTACCCCCTGCCTGTGCTTTCCTTCTCTCCCAAGCCACCTCTTCTCCACTCCACCCCCATATCAATGGCGCCGAATAGGCAATAGAGAGTGAAGTTAGCAATCTCAGGGCCACTCGCATTCTGGACCCACATCAAAGTGACACAGACGTCCAATCAGATTTGTCTTACAGGCATTACATGATGAATATGGTGCAGCCGGAGCACAAAAGCGCCTTTGTGTCTCCTCCAAGCAGAGACTATTCACAGCCCACCACAGCCAGCCAGAGTGGAAGTAAATGGCCAAAAGGGCCCGGGACAGAAAAAAAAAAAAAAAAAAACACCCAAACTTGTGCGGCACAATAGCCCATGCAAATCGCAGCCCCCGCCACCTCCACACAACACACTACTACACAGCCGCACCTCCAACTCCATCTCTACACACACCCTCCACCCCACCCACTCCAGCCTGAGCTTAGTTCCTCACACATGCAGAGGTGTCGCGGATTCACGTCCACACGAGTCAGACTGACTTTTGTTTCTTCTTCAGTAAGCACAAGTGACTTTGTTGCTGTCAACAGAAAACATCAGAATGATGCTTCATTAAATCCAGCAAAACCCTCAACTGGTCAGATGCTAAACTCTCAAACATGTAAACAAAAAAAGTTTGGATATGAAGAAGCGTTGGTGTTTCTTTATAAAGTGACATTGCCAACTACTGGCCTGGCATGGACATTGCATGGACATTGTCTGCTGGCAAAACTTGTCACAAAAACATGCCAATTTTAATTAAAGTTAATAAATCTTCCTGCCTCCGTCACACGTGAACCTGATGGGCATTACAGTTCTTTTAGGTGAACTGAATCACGAGAATTGGATCATCTAAAAGAACCATTGAAAACATTCGTTCACCAAATCGTTAATGGCAACACGTTCACTCACTGACTCGTTCACTTACTGATACGTCCGTGAACCGGAAATGGCAACGCATTCTATGGCGTTAGAATCATGCCAAAACCCCGTAAACACAAAAAACGTGATCATTTGACCAATCCCAGCGTAGTAGTTCTTAAACGAGTTGGCCAAACTCTTTCTCAATACGGCGCTGATTCAACAGCAGCCCGTGCTGTAAAGTTTACTGGCTTTGCATGTGTGGATCTTGGGTTTTCGGCACGTAGGACAGCTCGGCAGAATATCACTGCCAAAAGTTACGTGATTTTTATCCATAGTTGTAGGATTGCTTTTTACGTACGCAAAACATTTTTTTGCACTTGAAAGATTATTTATTTATTTATTTTTTGTAATTGAAAATATGCTTCTTCGTGTACATAGATCAAATTTTCTGTACGTAGATCACACGTTTTGTGTACGTAGATCATGTTTTGTGCACATAGATCAGGTTTTGTGTACATAGATCACATTTTCTGTACGTAGATCATGTTTTGTGCACGTAGATCAGGTTTTGTGTACATAGATCACGTTTTTTTCTGACTCGTTCACTCACTGACCGTTCATGTCTTTGCGAACGGGAAGCTTCCTCAGTGACTCGTTCCGGAACACCAATAGCGAGGCTGTATGTGTAGTAAAATCACGCCCGCGTCTGACGCTAGCTTCCGATTGGTCGTTCGCGAAGACTGACGGCATGAGCGTGGCTGATCTCAAATGAACTGAGAAAAGAATGTATCACTTCAGGAAGTGACCCGTTCAGTCACGTTCACTGAAAATATTTGTTCTTTTTGAATGAAACAGTCGTGAACGTCACAACACGAGTGAACACACACTTACTCCCACGCACTTACTCTAAATGACGCCGTTTTGTTCTACCCATGACCTGGGTCAGCACCATCGGGTTCTTTTGAAACGTTTTCCTTTTTAAAAAGAAACATGCTATAAATCATTTTAAACGACTCAGACGATTTTACTGTTTTGACCGCCAAAAAAGGAGCACATGTAACAAAAAAGAGATGAAAATAACAACTTCAAGTCACTTGCAATATGATGCCTAAAGCTCCATCAGAGCGTCGGCCATCTTAAGACTTCTCCAGAGATGTTCACTTGGATTCAAGTCTTGGCGAGCCACTCAAGGACATTCACAGAGTTGTCCTGAAGCCGCTCCTTTGTGATCTTGGCTCTCATTGTCCTGCTGACAGATGAACCCTCACCCCCGTCTGAGGTCAAGAGCGCGATGGAGCAGGCTTCCATCCTGGAGGTCTCTTCACCTTCCTCCCTTCTTCTGTCCCTTCCCACCACCAAAAGACAATCCCCACAGCATGATGCTTCCACCTTGCTACACTGTACAGTATTGCTCATGGTCTTTTTCATTAATAAAGCATGGCTGCCGTCTGGCCACTCTTTCATAAAGACTTTATTGGTAGATATGTTGTCATGTGAGGTGCGGAGTTGTCAAACAGAGAATCTAAAAATACAACAGAAAGCAGGGCTGGATTCAGATGGCCTCAAAGAAAACACGACAGAGAAATATTGTCTAAGAACCTTCAGCGGGCTGGTTGCAGAACTTAAAAGAGAAGCTTTGGCTAAGAGAGCTTGACATAATGACAAAAGTGTCATCCAGTAACTCTTGCTAGGTCAAGTACAATTTTATATAACAGAATAAACGTCTAGATAACAAAATAAGAGTGACTGACAACATTCTCATCATAAGGGACATTTGCATGACTAGACAAACTAAGATTAGAGCTGTCAAACGATTACATTTTTTAATCAGATTAATCACATTTTAGAATTGTGATTACTCAAGATTAATCGCTTAATTAAAAAAGACTTCTTCTTTTTTTTATCAACATTTTTTGCCCGCCAAATTTGCCGAGTTATATGTTAATTATTTCAACATTTCATGTTATGAGGACAGCTTAAGCATTTTTTGATCCCCTGCTCGCTCTCATCCTCCTCTTTTATAATCAGTAATTTAGTTGCATAATTTAAAATGGAAAAAAAATGACCTAAATATTTTTGACATGAACTTCTGAATGCCACACACAAACATTTATTAAATGCTTTATTGCTCAAACGCAACCTGTGCTACCTTTAATGCAACCATCCACTGTCAGCTAAAAGATCATCTGCGATAAAAAATTAATAGTCATTAATCTGCTTAATACTCTTTAACTTTGACAGCACTAATAACCATCAAACATGATCATGATGGGCGATGGTTATGTCACTCTGTATAGCACCTGCACAATGTGTAGAAGCTTTGGAGCAGGTGACCCTGGTTCGATACCTGTCCATGCGGTCCTCTCCTGCAGGTCATTCCTTCTCTTTCCCATTTCCTATCAACTCTTCAGCTGTCCTGCTGATTGAAGGCTGAAAAGCCAAAACATATAACAAAACAAAATAATTATCATCATAAGGAACAGAGTAACTGTATAGCAACTACAACATAAAATGACGAGAGCAAATAAGACTGATAAATACCTTGTCATAAAAAGAGACAACATAATACAAGACCATCGCAATTCAGTAACTCCATGACCCAACACAACACAGTTGTCAGCAGTCAGCTCCAAAAAGAATCGTGGTGGCTTCAAAGTTCTTCCATTTCATTCTTGAGACAATCTAGTCTCAGATCCCTCCAGACGATTCCTTTGACTTGATTTGAGCTCCGGTTTAAGTCTAACTTCTTACTATAGCTTTGTATGTATGCATGCGAGTTCTATATAATGTAATATAATGATGGCCTTTGTTCCAGACTGTCTGAATACAACTGAGTACAAAGAAAAAGACATGTTGTCAATTCATCTAAGTCACTAATCTCACTCTTGTATGGATGAATGAATCACACTGAACTCCTCCAAGGTGTTTCACACAACAGTTACGCAAACAGAACCACTTCGATTCCTATCATGTAAATATGTTCAGACTTCTTAGTGCCGTGTTGGCTTATGGGATACACACACGCAACTCGTCCCATTGTCCTGCATGCACAAATGGGCTGCACGTGATGGATTATTTAGTGATGGATTAACATGAACATGGCCCTTATATTTGCAACATGAAAATGACCCTACAGGACAAAGTAGCATGAATAAATTCATCTTGTATAGCAGAGGGGAAAATTGCGTATCAATCAATCCGTCAGTGGACAAACGCTTTCTTTCATGGAGCGAGTTGGCCTCTGGGTGACACTCCAAGACATCAGAGACACCATCAAGCGTGTCATAATGGGGCAGCGGGGTGTTGCACGCCCCAATTTGATTTGTCTTTGCGAGTCCTGGTGACGTAGGAGGGTTATACGACACATTATGTCCTTCAAGTCATTTATCACTTGTTTGATCCTGGCCAATAGATGCAGCACAGCTTTTGTCACCCCCTCCCAAGTGCAGGCACGTGGCAAACACCTGCAGGCCGTGCGCGTGCGTGCGGGTGTGTGTAGCCTTTTAACAGAGCGTTCAAGGACCCGTAACTTAAACTTGAGTTGAATAGAACCCAGGCCTTTCAATCAGACACAAGAACCATGTCATGACATGGAGCAACATCAGGGAAGAAATGTAATCAGAATCATGAAAATGGTACAAAATTGTACGAGCGAGAAGGTGAGAGGAATTGGTGATGAATACCATAGAACCCGAAACAGAACCGTCATATCGGAAAAAGGCACACTTATCAAGAGAGAAAGTAAATCAACATCATAAATAGAAGAAGAAAAAGTACACCATGATGTTATCTGTATTTATTTTTCTTTGCAAATACACCCTCCAGGCACATGCAGGAATCTCCCTCCTCACACTTGTCACTGTGCCACGGTTGTGCCACTTGTAGTAAAAACATAATGGTGAACTTAATTCTACACTTGCATGAGGTTTGAGATGTTATAAAGCATGACCTTTTTGTATACTGTATGTACAATTTATTTAACTTGTCGGTTAAAACTGCTTAAATGTTTAACCACGCAGTACAGGGATCCGAATCAGAGCTTTGTGTTGGCCACCCCACACCTCGGGGAAATATTTTGATATCTGTAACTTTCCTGTCATTTTCACATAGATAAAGTACTCCTAGATTGTTGTGATCTGAGGTTGGAAAAGCGCAGACACAAAAAAGATTTGAACTCTTTATTTGCATAACATCGAGAGACGTAGAACAAACTTGACTAGACAAGAAACAATGAGAATGCATCGAGAATCACGGGACGCCAAGCCCCCTTCGGCTGTGGAGATGCACAGAGGAACAGAGGTAATAATCCGACAAACACACACTTCTCTGTTTGGCTTACGGTGAATTGATCGGATTGGCTGTGGCTAGACATGTGGAGAATAGGACTGACATGGAATTATCTGATTGGCTGTTGACCAGAAAAAGAGATTAAAGATTCTTGACATCACATAGCTTCTGACATCACATATCTTAAAACCAGTTGAAACTAGATGCCGATTACATCAGTTCAAAACAGACACTTGACCTCACGGTCATGACCCAAACATAACCCTTGCATGACCCAAACTTAACCCTGGCATGACCCAGTCATGACATAGAGCCATTGATGCTCACCAATTCATTTGTACTCGCTGCATATATAAAGAACAAATTTACAGTTTGTGATCTGAGTTACTTATTTTCTACTGAAATGTGGAACTGCCGGCATTCAGTAAATATTTTTCACTTGAATTTTAAATACATTTGAACATACTCAGAAGTACATGCAAATGTACTTTGTAAAAACGGTATATTTTCCCAATAATTCCACAGAGTAGTTTTGAGCATGCATTATGGGGAAAAATGCAGAATCTAAATCGTGAACTGAAGACATAATAATAAATCATAACAGTTACGAATAAGCAATATTTTTTATTTAATTTTTGAACATACAGTATTGGTATAATGTGAGACAAATGCTAAAAATGTTGTTTTTGTAGCCTACAACCCTACAAGTACATTTGAACGCATTTGTAAATATGTTTAAACGTATTACGGCAATCAAAACTGTTAACTCCACATTGGCAGTTTCAAGCTGGCACTGTGGATTTTTTTGTTTTGCTTTTATAACGTGGCAGTCAAAGAGTTAGTGAGGTGAGTAATATGAAAATGTGTAGAAAACAAGAAGCGGAAATGACGTCCATTTGTCCATTGGTTGCAATTTAGACAGATGTCGATCACATTACCACGTAGCAAGTTACTCTTTCTACTTCTCCGTCTACACACAGGTTATTCTGAATCTTTCAAAAAATGGGATTTTGACAACAAATAAAATGGCGTCATCTATTAAGTAAATATTTATTATTATTTGTCCATCAACTCTGTTACGTTTTTCCGGAGGTGTTTTATCATATTTGGATTGCAACCTCCTTTGCACAATATTATTTTATGACACTTGTTGCGAATTAGCATTGAAATCTAGCACCAACGTTTTAAAATCTGACATTCGGGGAGAACCGGAACATTAGTCCCGGTTCCACTTGGGATGCCTATCCCTAATTATGTGTACTTTATTTCATGAAACCCTGACGGTGGATGGTATGATAAACTACTACTTCTCAATTACGGATGGGATTATGAGCATGTGAATGTACATGTGCATGTGCTGATTACAGCCACCCCTTAATGAGATGTTGTGCCACCCTGGCCACCGCAACCCACTGAAAAATGTCTGCCTATGTCCCTGTACAGGGATAGTTTAATTTTGCTTGTTGGGAAATTCGTTTTGACCTTAAAACGGATTGTGTTCACTGTCAAAGGTTTTACTGTATTATATGTATACAATATCACGATGATGATTTTTTTTTTTATGAAACATGACGAGTTTTTTGTCTTTTATTATTGTATTACTACAAACTAAAAGCACAATAATCATATTATTACTCTTAGCTGCATTAATTTTACGAAAAGGAAGTGAGCAACTATATAAGATGTGATTATAATCATACAATGAATAATTGTAGGGTCCCACATGTTGCATCTGGGAGAAAAATGCATTTTCAATCATGATCTGTGTAGCTGTTTTTGTTCATAATAGTAATAATTGAGTTTAATCATTTACAATAAAGGCCCCAAATTTAAATAATGAGGCGCAAAGGAAGCACAATGGCGCCCACAGTGGGGTGTTGTGCTCCCTATTTTGAGAGAGATGTGCTCGTGATTGAGCCCTGCTTGAAAAACACAGTCGGGGATACAACCAGCCTACAAGGCCAGGTTTTTATTTAGATTGATCTTAGGCAGGCCAATACGAATTTTGACCTGTCGCATTGTCTTGCTGACTTTCCCGGGGCCGTATTTCAAATGGGCTTTGAGACGAGTGAATTGCCCCTCCCCCTCCTCCTCCCTCCCCAAAGCACTCTCCCTGCAGGCGCAATATAGTGCACGCATGAAACAATGCAATGCAAGAAAAGTAATATTAATCTCCCCTCCCTGAATGCAGACAAAGGTGCGCGTCTCTCGTGCTTATTGAGGGCTCACCCAGCTGCGCAATTTTAGCCCCATGTGTCCAATCAAGTAGGGGAAAGGTCACTGAGGAGGTTGGACTTGAATAGAAGTGCTCCATAGTTTGCTCAATTACCGCCTCCCACGCGTGAACATACGCTCGTAAAGATGGGAGCAAACCAACGCACACATGAACGCAAGCATGTAATATAAATAGATTATTTTATTTATAAAAACTCGTTTTACACAAATATATCTGTTAAAAACAAATATGTACATTTGGAGGCTACAGGAAGTGGAGAACAAGTGCATACATCAAAAGAGATCTCCTTTTCACCCCTTATTTTGTAAAGGGGGCAAAAACTACAATTCGTCTCATGTAGTAGCCTTGATATTGCTGATAAAACAATTTCCAGTGTACAAAAATAGGTCTTTGAGTTTACAACGAATGACAAGAAATAAGTGTACATGTGTCCATTTTCAGTCGTATGAGGACGGTGTGTGAGCGTCACCTAATAATTGCACTTATTCAACAGTATTTACTTCAACGCGTCAACGTGACACAGTCCAACAACTTCTTCATTCCCTCAGTTCCTGCCATTATTGCTTGAGTCGGGTGAGGGCGGGCGCGCCACAACCCCGTTCGAACCCGCCGCTTGTCCAGTCGCGACCATGCGCCCGCTCGGGCGTCAGTAGCGGTCGAACCAGGTGGTGAAGTCCAACAACTCCTGCTCCTCGGAGCTCAGAGGCTCGTCGGACGAGTACGTGGAGTGGGGCGACTCCGGGTCGGCCGAGTATGTGTTGGACAGCGTCGGCGAGGGCAGCCCGCATTGGAACGCCGCCGACACCGCGTCGTGCTCGTCTAAAAGTTGCTGCAAAGCCCGGATGTACTCCACCGCTGAGCGCAGGGTCTCCACCTTGCTCATCTTCTTGTTGGCGGCCCCGTTGGGCACGTGCTGGCGCAGCGTCTGGAAGCCCATGTTGACCTGCTTGACCCGGTTCCGCTCGCGTTCGTTCCGCCGGGCCACGGCCACGGGCTGCTGCTGCGGGATGGAGTAGCCCAGGCCGTTGAAGCTCAAGCGCCGCTTGCAGCGCAGCAGCTCGGGCGAGTTGGAGCGCTGTCTCTTCAGCACCTTGCTTCGGTTCTGCTCATGCGCGCCCGGGAGCGAGCAATCCTGCGCCGGGGCGTGCACGTTCAAGCCGGCGCGTCTGTCAGTGAGCGCGAAGGTGAAGGCGCTCTGCGTGGTGGTGATGGTTGCCATGTCTGTGACAGCTCCGGTGATGGATGCGGTGACGCTTGGCTCTCGTGTCCTTCGCGTGGGGGGGAGGACCGAGTGGTGGCCGACTGTGGTCCAAGTCTCTCTTGACTGCTGTTCTGCACGAGCCGATGTGACCCAAACTTTGGCAGCACTCCTCTTTTTCAACACGCGCCCCCGACGCACACCCCACCCCCCCCCTCGCACGCTCCGCGGCGAGGCCCCGCCCCCGCTGTGTGATTCTTCCGCGGGCCGGCTCCCTCGGGCCAGGCGCGTGGCTCCGGGAGCTCAATAAACAATCTGAGCTTTCACTGGGTCCCGAGCACGCGCTGGCCTCATTTGCATTCCAATGTCTCCAACTTGAAGGCCCATTGGTCCATTCAAACGGCCTGCAACCGTGCGAGAAGAAAGCAGGGAGCTCGAGGGGCGAGGAGGGAGGGGGGGGGGGGGGGGGGGGGGGGTTAACAGAAAAGACTGGGGGGAAAAAAGGGGAGAATGGAAAAAAAAAAAGTGAATGGTTGGACTCTTTGAAATGCCTTTTGAATTTGACAATGTACCCCTGGCAAGTCTTCAAATTATAAGTCCTCGCCCCCCAACCGTCCTCCTCCTCCGGCTCTTTACGATCACAAATACCAAGACGCTCGGTGGTGTATCCAGGCTACAGCTTTACGCAGCCAAATAGATGCTAAGCGTGTCTGTGTGCACAGTAATTGGCAATTAGACAACTGGCGCGAGGACGCGATTCACTCCAAAGTAAACATTTTGTGTTTATGACATGCGGGCTATGTCGCTCTTGCTGCAGAGCGAGTTCCTAATCCCAAATCGAACTGCAGGTGCACGGAGGCATTTCAGCACCATCGCAGAGTGGACAGTTTGATAACAAGAGAATTTACCTTTAACAGGTTTAAAAGTGCACCAATGCCTTTAAAAAAAAAAAAAAGTGAAGGGGAGGGAAAAAAAACACTTGGGTTTGCTCGGGTTCAGAAAGTATCTTTGCACTGTCGATCTTGTTTTAGAAGAAGCTCATGCAATCCATGTGGGGGTGAAATTAGGTAATTACGCCACCTTGTGGCATGAATAAGTAATTTCAACCAATGCGCCTCTTCAGGTCAACCAAAATTTACAACGTGACACCAATCCGTTAATTTTCTTTGATTATTCTTTTTTTATTTTTCGACTCTTCCATCAAACGTGCATGTTTTTGCAATGTGGGAGGATGCCAGAGTAACCAAAGACAAGCACAGGGAGTTGCTTGTTTCGCACTAGTTCATCCATTTATATGTTCTTTTATCAGGTGAAGTCTCTTGATTATAGATGTGTGCCGCAGGCATTTTCGAAAATAAGTTTAGTGTTTATCATCTATCTTTTCCTTTGTCACTGCCAGCGACGTATGATGAGAGGCAGAAGTTCAGAACAATGACAAGTTATTCCACTAGATGGCAGAAGGTACAACGAAACTGTGTACCAACCGTATGCACATTTCTTTGGTGATATTTTTGTTTGGTGGCCTTTTTTATTACATGAAAATATAGCATGTGCTCCCAATTTACCATTTGTTTCCCATTTAATTTTATTGTTTTGCTTAAGTGCAATTTCTATGGAAGTTACTTTGCTATGCAGTATAACTTGAATGATTACATTTTTTTTTAAATGAACTCTGAACACTTTTCCCATATTTTCATAAATTGCATACACCTGCAAATCTCAATATGGGTTGTTTTTTGTTTTGCCGTATGTGTCTTGTGCTTAATGAAATTTCACACAAACTGCAGTTTCTCCATGATGACACTTGGTGAAAATACAGTAGCAAAAAAATCCTCCTTTAGTCTGTATTTATGATTAGGTGCTCTATATTTATTTTGGATGGTGCCTATACTGTACATGTGCCATGACAAAATGCCAAATGTTTCATGCTTTTATGGTGGCCAGTGTCGACAGCAGGGACAACCCTCACACCTCCTCTTTATATTATGGGAAAATTTGATGAAAACCATGTAAAACAGTAGTGTGGGGGACTTTCCATTTGAATAGGGGTCTTGCAAAACCAGAACAACTGCCTCTCACTTCCAAATACAACACAAATATCAAAGTCTTTACGAAGGTATTTAAGGTTGTTATAACGAACAAGTTAAGAACGGCATTGCTAAGTTTCAAAGTTGCAAATAACAGCCGCGCGTCACATGCTCTTAAAGGGGGAGGGAGTGTGAGAGTGTGAACAGGAAGGAAAGTTGAAGGAGGGACAACAATACAGTAACACATTTCATTGAAAGAAAAAAAAATCCCCTATTCAATGGTTGCATCATATTCACGGTTTCAAAGGTGCAGAATAAAATGTAACCATCAGGTTTGGATAAGGCAACAATAATGGCAGCAATATCAAAGTTTCAATAAGCTATTAAGATTAAAATGAGAAAATCATCTTTATTGTTTATAGTAATAATAATTAATAATACTACTTTGGATGGATGGAAGTAAATACTGAAGTTTTCAAATTATAGCAGAGGATCATTGCCAGGGCTGGGACTCATTTTCAGCCCTGGAGTTTCTTTAGTTCACATTTTAATGAACATACACAATTTGACAGTTTGTCTATCAATGTAAAACAGATGAGCATTCCCTCCAACGATACTACTATTACATTGGATCAAAAATATAATTTACAATTGAATGCGATTACATTATTATTATTTGAACAAGTATGTCAAGAGTAAATGGACCAAAAAAAGGCAAAAAGAAACCAATAAGCAAATGCACATTAAATGGGATAAGACAAGACACACTTAGCAAATGAAGTTAAACCAGCAAGATTAAGGCAGCTAACATTGTACTTCCTGTTAGTGCTCTTATTTTGACATATGTTCTCACCACTTCTGGTGCACTACTGATCCCATCATACTTTGTTGCTGTTACTATTAGTAACACTTGTGATTGTGTTTCGCCTCTTTTATGTGTTAGTTTTGTCCAGACAAGGTTTAATAGTTATGCTGTTTATTGTTTCTATTCATGGATTAAAGTATTGCTACTTTTGATATTAAATTATGTAACTTGGTGACAACCTTAGTAACACAAAGGCAGGCAGTCAGTGTGGCCTGGAAGGAGGGTTGGAGTTACAGTTGATTGACAATGGGATAGTCAACACGTGATGATGTGGATATTCTTTATTGACGGGCTGATGATGTGTGGGTTACTACCGGCGCGATTTTGCCGATTCGCGGCCCAAAATATCGGACTCCCCACCGGGTCTGATTGTTGCTGAGCACTTGTGCATGTTGCATCTTTTTCAACAGGCTAACCTACCATAAAGAGCAGAAACCAGGGACAAGTGTGGACGTATGAAGAGGACCGCCATGAGAATTGAAACTCAAATGAATTTAACAACAATACAAAATACCAGCAGGCTGTTACAGTACCAGGGGGTAGTCGGAAATTTTCACTTTGATCATTCAAGGTCCAAGCTCAAAGCTATGTAACGTTGAGCTTGGACCTTTGGAAGTTCCAAGTGGGAAAATTTCTTACTTTCCAGCAGCAGTCTGGAATGTCATCAAACACGTCTGACGACTGCTGATTAACTTGATGTTGGACATAATTTGATGACAAGATTTTTTTTGGTAGCTTAACATTTTGTTAACTTTTACTAAATTACTTCTCACTGAGGATATATTGACAAATATCAGCATTTTCCACGTCGAACCGGTTGTGACAAATGTCAAGTGTTTCATTGCACTTATTCCTCATCGGACATGTATGACTCCAATTTTATGAACCTCAATATAACGATACAAGAAGATACTGAGGGGGAAAGCACAGGGAGCCATAAAACGAAAAAAATAATTCAGCATAAGATCATGAACAAAGGAGTCCACAAATAACTTTAAAAAAAAAAAAAAAACATTAGAAAATACAAGTCCATATCCTATTTTATTAAGAACATTTTAGAAACAAATCCCTATCAGATCTCACAACAAGCTGATTTTTTATTTTTTAATATCATCTTTGTGTCATTGTAAGGTGCAACATGATCCTCTTTCTGCTCCTGCCTGCCGTGAGGCCTGAGACCTCAAAAGGAGTCCACATAGCTGGAATGAGGAAGTGTCCACACTGAATATGTCTCACTTCTGTATTACTGACATTTCAACTGTGTATGTTTCAAAAGAACATGGGGAAAAGCTTTGGAAAATACAATGGCCAAAAAACATTGGACTGTTGCGTGATTGTGTATAGAAAATGGACAAGCCGCCAAGAAAAGGTGAAAACTAACTTGATCCTCCAGTTTTGTGGTCCATTCAGAGGTGTGTAAACAGTGTGGCGCTATAAATAGAAGCTCCGTTGGGTGGGCGGTTTTTCAAGATGAAATACATCATGAAGCTGGTGTGCCCCACCATCAGTTTTTAATACTCACACAGAATACAATCGCACACCTGCAGCGTCCTGACGCCAAAAGTCCCTTGGTCTGGATTATGACAGCTCATTTAGAAATGATGTCTTTAACTCGAATTCCATGAGTAATTTCTCATGTAGTATTTTGGTGAGCAAAATGTCAAATAAAAGTCAGGGCAGGTGGATGAGATTTCATGCCACATGATGGTTTCAATAACACTTTAGTTTCAGCCACAGAAATATATGCGCAGATCTATTATTTATAATCAACTTTCATTAGCACTGCATTATCATAGATCAGGAATCATCTTGTTTTTGTTTATCCATCCTATTGTGATACTTGACCTGCCGTGTTTTAAAAATTAAAATGGTGCAAGGCAGATTCACAACTCTTTGTGTCAAAATGAAGACAAAATTGTAAATTGTGCAATAAACTTAGAACTAGCACCTAATCATCAGGGGATTGAGAAAATATTTGGAATATATTGTTTGGTCTCAGGGCTTGAGTTGGTTGAAATCACTGATGAAATACGACGGAAGGATGATGCAAGACAAGCGATGACGTCATAATTCCAAGACAAATTTCATTTTCACCCAATACCGAAAGTAGACGTCGATTTAGACAACCTGAAAAAACACCGGTTTGCTGAGTTTATGCACCGGAAGCTGCCCCCACTACACCTTCTCAAGCAGGGAATACCACAGGAAGCGGTGCCCTCCCACTTAATGGGAGGCACGCGATACTGTGTGTGGGCGTGTGTATAAAATCTCATTCAGTGTCGGAAAGAATCAGATAAACTCCTGCTCAAGGAAGGAACAAGTGCCAAGAAATGCAATGGTAAGATTTTCTCTGTATTAATCTATTTTGCTTGAAGGTGGACAATTGGGTGATTGTGTGGTATCTTACTTCCCTTTAAAGCCTACAGTGTCAGATTATTCAGCTATTACTAAACTGATAGTCTCCCAATTCTTCCTGAGTGATGACTAACGCAACATGTTTCATCTCAGCCCTCACAAGCCACCGTTTGCCAGCTGGCTGATAGAGCAAGTGCAGGCGGGTCGGCATGAAGGTCTGTGCTACGTCGCTCCAAACAAGATCCGAATTCCCTGGAAACACAACTCCAAAAGGGACTGCGCTGATGTCGACACCAAAATATTTCATGTAGGTCAAGTTGTTGCATCATGTTACCAGGCTGATACACTTGTTTGCCACATTCTACAATTCAATATTTAAATGAAATTTCACTGGTGTTCTCGGTTTAAAGATAAAGGCTCGTGCAATGGAAATTGATTACCTTTCCACTGCATCTAGAAAAAAAAGAGTGCCATCTAGAGGAGTAAATAAACATCAAGTGCTTCATGAAGCTTCATTTGTCCATCAATACAGTTAAAGCTACTGAACACAAACTTAAATTTTGAAACGATACTGCCACCTGTGATGAAAAATGAAACTGCAAACATCCTTCACGTACATACTGCGCGCATGACGTCACATCCGCAGAGAGAGGGCGGGAAATTCAAACCCAAATCCAGTCTGAAAACTATTGGCCAGAGGCTTGCAGAAGTTGCCAGTGTCAACAGCTAATGCGTTAATTTACTGATTAGAAAAAGTTTCAGTCATAAATGGTCAAATAAAAAATGACAAGATATTTAAGGGCAAATTGTTAAAAAGAGCAGCTTTAAGTCTAAATTTGGAGTTTAACCATTTTAAAGTCAATTTGTTGAATTTCCATCCATCCATCCATTTTCTTGACCGCTTATTACTCACAAGGGTCGCGGGGGCTGCTGGCGCCTATCTCAGCTGGCTCTGGGCAGTAGGCGGGGGACACCCTGGACTGGTTGCCAACCAATCGCAGGGCACAATTTGTTGAATTTTTTAGTTGGAAATGCTATTAGAATGCGACAAAAAGACTCAACAGACATTGTGTACAATATTTGGTATTTTTGCTTGTCTTTTTACATGCAATGTATTCCAAACCCTGTCCAAAAAAAAAACCCCTGTTATGGTAATTTACTGACACAATCTAAAATATATATATATATATATATATTAAGGGTGTCACGATTTCGATTTTTTATCGAAATCGATCGAAATTACGTCACGATTTCGAGCATCGAAATAGAAGAGAGGACACACGATTCGATGCCCCCCCCCCGCGCCCGCCGCCACCGCCACCTCCCAGGAAAGCAAATGAGACGCAGCCATTCAGCTACTAGCTAACGGCACTTGTTAGCTGACTTCTCCTGCAGTCATGATGGCAAGCGCGGACAGACACAGCAATGGTGCTTCAAGCCGCTCCCGCTTCTCTCGTCACCAGTTTGGAAACATTTTGCGTTCCCGGTGAGTTATGTCGACAACGTTCACGTTGTCGATAAAAAGACCACAGTTGCAAGATATGCTATGTGCGCGTACTGTACTCGGCCACGGTGTTACGCCCGGCTCGTCAAGGGGAAGGGAAGTAACACAATAACAGAAAATATAGAGTAGATAAACACGGGTCGACTTTAACATCTGAGTAGTTTTAATTGAAATTTCAGGCAGGGGTTTGACAAGGGAGTGAAAGTGGAAGGTGAACAAATAATAACCGCATTTGACAGAACTGACAGAACGGAGGAGAAACAATAACTAATAGGGGTATAATACACGGATACACAATAGCGTCGCGCTGGCACAGTCGTCCAATCGGAGTGTCGCGCTGGCACAGTCGTCCAATCGGAGTGTCGCGCTGGCACAGTCGTCCAATCGGAGTGTCGCGCTGGCACAGTCCTCCAATCAGAGTGTCGCGCTGGCGCATTCAAACTGAATGGCCCGAGCCGCCAGCCGTAACAACGGGAAACACGACAAACATGACGGGACATTTACGCAGGCATCACAAAGATTTAGATTTATCAAATTCAACTAGAAGTGGGAAAACAACGGTCCAACCAACTATTTCATCCTCATTTACAGTGAAACTTCCACACACTTCAGCTCGCGCGAAACGCCAGATCCATAGGTCTATTTATAGCAGCAGACCTGCAGCCTTGGAAAACGCTGGATTCAAACATTTAATTAGTGTACTTGAACCACGCTACAGTATGCCCAGCAACTGTAAATGTTGGGATATAGTTTGTTCAGGCTGTATTTGTTCCATGACTTTGGATACAATATATTTTTTGTTGTTGTTGCACATTGCACATTATTTTAAGAGGAACGCACAGCACACTGTTGTAACCAAAAACAGTCAATAGATGGCAGGCACCCACTGTGACTTTTTGTTTTTGTTTTTTTATTTTTTATTTTACACTTCAGTAAGAACAAGACGGTTAACTTTATATTGTAAATAAATTCTTTGAATTTGATCATTCCTGCCTAATGTCAATTATCATATATTACATAAATTTACACAAAAATAATATGGAAATTGCATCACCTATATGTAGCCGATCTTTTGAAATAAGATTTACTGTACAATGAATAGAACCAATGATCATAGACTAGCCTTAGCCTACAGAAGCATATGCCTCTGTGTTATAAAGTGGGGGAGCGGAGAAAAAAAAAAAAAAAAAAAAATCGAAAAAAAAATCGAATCGTGACCCCAAAATCGAAATTTAAATCGAATCGTGGAGTTGGCGAATCGTGACACCCCTAATATATATATATATATATATATATATATATATATATATATATATATATATATATATATATATAGAGGTAATTTCTACCACAATCTAGAACATTCTAACCAATTATAAATTCAGAACACTGGATTTGACAGATGTGTTTTGAAAAAGACACTGCATAATTTTGGCCAAGGAACTTTTGCCAAAATATATATATATAAAAAAATTTAAAAAAAAACTTCTTTTTTTTTTTTTTTTTTTTTGTAAATGGCTACAACCTCAAAAACATATTAGCTAAAGTGTGAATATGTCACACTAGGGCGTACATCTTCATAATGTAGTCGCAACCCACTTTTAAGATATGAAAATTAAAGCTCCCCCCACACCCCCATTTCAAAATATCGTCAGAAAATACATATGCATGTTACATCTAACTCATTCACTGCCAGTCATTATAGAAAATTTTTACATTTCCAATACTCACGTGATATTACATTCAATAATTATATATAAACCGAATCTACCAAATAACAGAATAGACTCCCTAGTTTTTGTCCCGTCCCGTTCTTTTATAATTGACAGCAGAAAAATGTAGGTTTGCCAAAATACAGCCATTTCTCCCATGGACTCTGAAACTGTGTTTATTTCCTATAAAATGGGGCAATGATGTCATCTACCGGTGGTTGGGCATCAGTAAAGTTGTTTCCAAGTTTGATATTTACAGTGGAGCATGCTCAGATTCGCCCCCATTTAGCACCGCTCTAAAAAATACAATTGACAAGTATACTTGTCAAAGGCAGTGAATTAAACACCATTTCAAAGGAGTTTGACACACGACCAAAAGCATAACAAAAACTGAGCTGCACTTTGTTTACACCGTAGTTAGTGACCAGAGCGCAAATGAGTACGCTTTCCTCACATTTCCCAATACTGTCTGTCATACATGTTCTTTGTGGGAACTTGGTCGCCAGAATACAAATTCAATTAATTATTTACTAGCTGTAAGTGACTTTCTAGTTCATCCCTAATCTATATAGTATATTTACATTGATTTGCAGAGCTGCTCACTGTAAAACTGAATGACAATTCAGTTCAAACTGCTGCCACTGTATTCCACCTAACAAGATGTGACTGGATGGTTCACAGGACTGGGCAGTTGTCAGTGGTAAAATCAGCACATTCCCAAATAATAAGGCCAGATGGAAAACAAACTTTCGCTGTAACCTGAACAACCACCCACTACACTTCAAACTGATTGAAGATAACTCCAAGACTGCAGACCCTCATAAAATCTATGAGATTATCAACACTAAAAGTAAGACGGGTTCGACTTTATCCAGATCTTCAATTGCTAAAGCAAATTTACAATTTAATTTGTTCTTTTTCATTCATTTATAGGCCCAGAGGAAAGTATACAAAATCCACTGGAGGAGTCTGACATGATTGTAGACCTCTACAGGGCTCCCACAGAGGTGCATTTCTACCTTCAGTATAACTGACACGTATCATGATCAAAATAATGTCTGTGCTACTGTGTGCTCTGTAGTGCTGTAATACCTCAATGCTATTTTTTTCCTCTCCAAACAGCAACAATTTGCTCAGAATTCTATGGCCTTAGACCATGGCAGCCAACCATCAGGTACAACCATTTACTTACTTAAAATAAAACTTGACCCTCTTACATTATTTGCTAAAATTTAATTCCCTCTCTCTCTCTAATGGGTTCCCAACAGATTATTTCCAGCATCCAACTGTCCAGGGAAACAGTTTTGAAACTATTACACATCTTTTACCAGGTGGGTATTTTCTTCCTTCTGTGAAGGTAAATAAACACTGAAACCTCACAATTAAAAGACATTTCAGAAAAAAACAGTTATTAAAAAGTAACATTTGAGTTAGCCCTGTGAGGGAAAGACTACAGTACATTGATGGACAGTACTAATGGAACTCTTAAGGGAGCGCTAGGAAGCCCTCGTAATCTTTGACATGATCTTGTTCTTTCAGTCATGACTGACTTTTCTCTTCCCAGTAAATCCATATCTGCCTCCGTATTGGAGTATTGACTTGGAGGTCTCCATCCACTACAGAAAAAGACAAATGTTAAAGACTACAGTGAACACAGCTCGTCTCCAACTCCACAACCTCCAAGAGGCCTGTGAGAAAAACTCCTATCCTCTCTGCTTCCCCACCACTCAAGGCCTGTTGGACCACAAACAGGTGCCTTGCAACATTCAACACACTTCGTCTGAAACGGCCTATGGCAACAGAACTGATTTTATTCAATTTTATAGTTCACAGTATTGGACGAGTCACTAGCAGTGTAGTTGTTCAGAAAGTGGACATTCTTGCAGCTGGCGTAGAATCAATTCATACTTAGTGGCCCAGTCAAACTTGAAATAAAACAATCTGATTGAACTGTAGACTCAATACTGGATTGTCGGATTTGACCTTGGAACAGAGAAAGAAGAGAGGTTATGGACACACAGTATTAAACTATAGTTCAAAAAAAGTATCATGTTAAATCTAAAAATATAAGTGAGTTTGTGCTGTGGCCACTGGCTAGCAACCCTTTTAAAATGTAGAATGCCTTCATTTTCAGTGGCTCAGAAGTATTCAAACAACTATGAGCACATCGGGTCAGGTACCGTCCATTTTTTTTCATCCAACAAATGGGATAAACGGCATTTATATTAGGGATCGAGTTGGTAATAAGCAGCAGTTTGGATACGTAGTAAATCAATTTGAAGTAGGCCTACATCCATCCATCCATTTTCTTGACCGCTTATTCCTCACAAGGGTCACGGGGGTTGCTGGCGCCTATCTCAGCTGGCTCTGGGCAATAGGCGGGGGACACCCCGGCCAATCGCAGGGAAAGTAGGCCTACAATCAGTAGTAAATAAATAAATAAATAAATAAATAAATTGTATAGAGCAGTTACTTTACAGGTGCTTTCTTATTCAAGGACTATTTGGAATTCTGTTCAAAATATGTCTCTTTGTGAAAACACTTCAACCGTGGAAAATTGATGTCTCATTCCTAAAATGTTAAAGCCGTATTCTTGTGAAACCTCTTGAATTTAAGGCTGAGAGTCTACACTTCAATCAATGTTTTATTTAAAATCTGTTTTGGTGGTGGAAGCACCAGAAGGCAAACTAATCACCGTCAACACTGCGTCCAAATACCTTTAGGCCAAACACAAAGACGGCTCACCGTTCGTTTGTTTTTTTTTCTAACTACCGTTTTTCCACCAGATTGAGTACACCAATCGCATCCTGAACAGTATCCAGAGAGGTCTTCTCCTTGAGGTTTATGAGTCTGGCATTTATGGCATCAGGCAGGACACTTGCCGTGTGTTTGCCAGCACTGATCAACCCAGCATGGCTCCAGCACACCCGAAAAAACTCCCCAAAAACACGAGTGTGGAGCTCTTCAATGTTCAAAAGTTTGTTCACGGTAGGTGTAATTGTCTAAAACTAATTCATATTGCGGTTAGCACACAGTGAAATGTTACTGGTTTTATTTACATTTGTTCCAGAACTAAAACAGTTTCAAGAGAACAAGGGAAGCTCTCCTAACTATACCATCACAATGTGTTTTGGAGAGATGTTCCCGGATGGAAAACCGCTCGAGCAGAAACTGATTGTTGTTCAGGTGAGGCCATATTCAAACAAAAAACATTATGGGAGGTCAAATGCTCTTTTATACACACAAGTGCTCTAAAGTGTGTCCTTCTCCGTGTCAACACAGGTGGTCCCGCTGATCTTCCAAACTTTTCACGAGAAGGCCCAGAGTGAGGGAGCTTCTTCTCTAAACAGCGCCAACATCAGTCTCCAGTTTTCACACAACAGCTTCCAGGATTTCATTGCTTCTCACTTGAGCCCGCCGACAACTGAATTCAGCGAACAGTCCAGTGGAGATTTTTTGTCCCATTTGCCAATAAATTCTTAGTAAAACTGGTTATTTTTGCAGCTCTTCACTTTTGAGAAATATGGTGTACTTTTTAGCCATTCATATCTGTCAATTTTGCTTTTAAACTACAGTATATTGTAGAGGTGTTAAAAAAAATCGATTCGGCGATATATCGCGATACTACATCGCGCGATTCTCGAATCGATTCAATAATCGGCAGAATCGATTTTTTTTTTTTTTTTTTTTTTTTTTTTTAGGATTCACACCTTGAGCATGGAAGAATGTTATATGAACGGAACATTAAGCCTTAATATTTTATTTTAATGCTGTTCAAACATGAAACAGATTACAACCTCTATAAGACTGAAATTTCAGATAAATAAATAATACATTTTCATATAAATCTTACACTCTACAAGCTTACTGATTAGTATTTTCTAAATTTGAATGAAAAAAAATCGCAACAATCGACTTATAAATTCGTATCGGGATTAATCGGTATCGAATCGAATCGTGACCTGTGAATCGTGATACGAATCGAATCGTCAGGTACTAGGCAATTCACACCCCTAGTATATTGTATTCAGCCTCTAAGTGTAGGTCATTTTAAACCACTTTTAGTTGCTTATTGACTGTAAAGCTAATTATGAGCTAACAGTTTTTAACCTAAATTTTTCCAAACTAAGTGTGCAGTGAATCACCAATAAAAGAAGCTACTGCCAATACAATGCTGAGCCTGCATAGCACGTAAATTAAAAATGTTTCCCATAGATAAAATTAACCTTCTATTGTACAATTTACTTATTGAAGCAGTGCTCTCTAACATACGGGATGCAGGCCAGAACCGGCCTGTCAATGTGGCCGGGAGGTCAGAGCACAAACTGCAGTTTTTCCACAAAACTTAACGCGTTACTAATTTTGTCCACTGGAGCGTACACTGATTACCACATTCATGAAATGTGGTAACTCCGGATTTGATAAAAATGCACTAATTTTTTTGCAATAGGGTAATAATGAATGGGAATGTACCAAAAAATAAAAACCACAAACATACTGGTCCGGCCTACTTGAAATTTTGATGAAAGTGGTCCCTAAATTAAAATGAGTGATACCTCTGTCTCGTACGTCCAGCTTGTATCTCATTGAGCAGCGCAGGCTTGTGAGGGTTTGCGCACATAGTGAGTCTTGTCAAGAGACTCTCAAACACCCTCTTTATACTCTAAAGGCATTTTTCTTGTTGCCATCAATTTTTTAACATGTTCAAAATTTCTCTGGCAAGAAAAACGGTTTGTGAGTATAGAAAGGGTTTGAGAGTGTGTGGCGAGTGTCTTTGCAACGTTTTGGAACACTGAACGAAGCCTGTGGGAAAAAAAAAAAAAAAAAGAACACTCGCAAGCCTGCAAATCTCGGTGCGATACAGGCTAAAATGTGATTTAAAGATAAAAAAAAATAAAAATAAAAATAAATAAATAAATAAAAATGCAGCTTTACTATGTTCCATTAACTAAAGCTTATGTGGCTTAAAAAATGGGAACGCAGACAATGTTTTTCTCTCCTGTCCCTCTGTCTCCGTTAGGAGTTGTGTCCATCGGGAGGAAGTTGTACACATAAGTTTAGCAGTGTTGTATATTAGATGCTGCTACTTACAAATTATTGACAAAAAAAAGAAGACAGAGTACCATATTTACATTTACTGTATCTTTGTTCAAGTAACAAAATCTTCATCCATTTATTAAATTGAGACGTTAGCAACAGGCAGCATTTACGGAAAAAAAAAACAGGTAGGTGGTCATAATTAAATCAAAATTATTTACAAGTTAAAATTAAACTTCCTGCTGACATGTTGTCCAAAGATTTAATAACAGTGACTTTTCTTAAACATTTACAACGCAAAAACTGCCTGTGAACCCAAAAAAATGGAGCTTTGGCTACTGATGAATATCCACCGAACAAAAAGTTACACTTGCTGAGAATGGGAGTACTTATAGAGAAAAATCTCTTAAAGGTACAACTTCAGCTGTGCATGAAAAGTTTTTGTTGCATCCCAACAAAAGACCAAAATGCAAACTCGTCCACTGTGATGAAGAAATCAAATCTTACTGGAAAAACTCTCTCTTGTAAAACCAGCGAATGCGTGTTGATGGGACTTCAATCAGCGGCCGTCAGACGTCTTCATGGGCTTGGTGTCAGATTTCTGATATTTCCGAGCATGTTTGTACTTGTTCACATAAGCTTTGATCAGATTGCCCACCTTCAACGGGTTAATTTCCCCACTCTTGCTGTGACACACCTAGTGAAACATATGATGATTCAACTGAAAGTCGTCGGTCTAAGATGAAAACAACCGATCATGATTTCATCCAACTATCCGAGAACCCACCTTCTGCACAGCTTTGCGTAGAATGTCTTTATATTCCTGCTTGGTGATGTCTCTCTTCTGGTAGAAAGGTTTGATGGCAAGTTTCACCTCTTCAATGGCTCTCTCCTGCATGTGAAGCTTCTTCAAATACGCCTGGCAGCCACTTCCGCTCGGAACAGTGCTGTCGTCTTGCTTGGATGAATCACTGACTGAAGCAGGTCTGCCTGTGTCCTGTTCGGGAAGTTTGTGCAAAATGGCCCAACTTAGAGCCAGTCACAAGAGAGCAATACAGTTTTGGTGAAGTTTTGTTGGCTATCTTGAGTCGTGTCTAATGTGAGTGGAAATATTTGAAGTAGAAAGACGATTATAACAAATTGCAGAACAGTAATACTATTAGCTTGATTCTTTATTATGACCTTTTTTTTTTTTTTATTTAACTTTTACTATTTAAAGTTATTGAATTAACATAGCAGTTTAAATTAATTATGTCAATATTGATATTATTCAGTGAGAAATATCATATCCTGGATTTCATTATGTGAATTTTAGTTTCATTTAACCTGAAATGACGCCACTTTCAGGTTTCGCTTTCAATGATGTCATGTGCCACAAACAGTTGCGCCACCAAGGCTTGCTGCACAAACACTGCCACCCACTGGTGACTCAATTATCGCATATGTTATCTCTTGGTACAGAACTTCAGTTACTAAAATATAAAACAAAGAAAGAAGTGACTCAAGTGCTGATGTAGACAGAAATGTACTATTTTGAAAAAGCAAAGCCATTTCATAGTTTCATTTTCAGGAACTCAGAAATATTTGGAACTAATTTGACTTGTGAGTTTAATTCATAGTCTATTTACTAGTACAGTACTGTATATCACTTCAATTATTTATGTTTGATTCTTTGTCCTGTCAATAAACGACAGAGTACATCTGCAACTTTTCCCCAGGCGAGGGCATTACCGTTCCTTCATTACTCACTTTATTTTTTTTTAACTTTCGTCAAGCGGCAATGTATGGGGAAGGGGGGGGGGGGGAGAACAACAACAAAAAAACAACAACATAAACCTAAATCAACCAAGTGACGACTTGGAGCTCCAAAATCTCAGACATAATCCAAGACACCGATATACAAGGAAAGTGCATTTTGAATCAGGTGTGATAGTGTGCAGGGGCAATAATAATAATAATAATAATAATAATAATAACAACAACAATAATAAAAGAGGAAAGTAGTAGTGTCATACCCAAATACTCAACTGTAGTAAGTCTTACCTGGCTGGTGGTAATGAATGGAGGTCTGTGAGCTGCCTCCTGCTTCAGCATTGTTTTATACAAAGCCATCTCTGAAAGAAAGTACGGCAAGAAATCAAACAGATGCAGGAGCAATTACTGGACAGCAAAATGTGGAAAACGAGAAATCATCCCTTACTGCTGACACACTTGTCTGGTTGCGTTCCTTCAGGCTCTTGTATATTCCATGTCACTCTCTTCCCTTGAATCTTCATTTTGGATGCAGTCAACAGCTGTTCTGCATCAGTCTTGACTTCCTGTCTGATGTCTTCTTTTTTGACATTGACACCAATGTCTTCCTGTTTGATATTGGCACCAATGTCCTCAGTCTGCTCTTGGTTCACAGGATCGGGGCTGTCAAGCACCATATCCATGAAGTAGTCCTCATCAGAGTCTAGGGCCAGCTCCGTTGGGACTTTCAGCTCAATCGTGTTTGTCTGGTCCACTGGGGCCTTGACAAGGGGCTGAAAGTGGTTAGGTGACTGCTGGTGACCATCAGAGGTGAGAGGTGAGGTGACTGGCAATTGTGAAGATACTGACTCAGCTTCAATTTGAGTGCTTTCACAAATTTCTTCTGTCTTCATCGTTTCAAATATTTCCATCTCAATGGGCTCTATTTTTTGCCCTTGGATGGTCGACGGTGTATCTTCTTTCTCAGTGTGTGAGGGGGTGGGAGAATGTTGAAACATATCTATAGATTGTCGCTCATCTTTCTTTTCCTTTTCAATGATTTTTATATCTTTCTTAATTCCTATAGCTTTCGTGTCAATGTCATCTTCCTTTTGAATTTCTGCAACAGAGGTAGAATAGGACATATCATTTCTAAGTTCACATTTTTCCCCCTCTTTTACAGAACTTTGTGAGACTTCGGTTTCTTTTTTAGTGTCCTTGTCATATTTTGTCGAAAAACAGGACACTGAAGTTTTTTGAAAACTTTTAGATGAGCCATCCACTCTCCTCCTCTCTCTTGAGCTTGATCTAGACCGAGGTCTCCTTTTGTCTTTTTGCCAAGGCTTCACATCTTCATAACGCAAGTACATGCGCTCTTTCCTTCTTTCCTTGGATCTGGACCTGTATGGCGACTTGGATGGAGATTTAGAATAGGAGCGTCTACGTCTGTGGTCCTTGGATCTACCTCTGGACCGTGATCTGGACCGAGAACGATGACCCTTTGACACCCTTCTTCTATCACGGCCACTTTTGCTACTATCAGTTCTTTCCTGGCTGCTTTCATCACATCGTTTTCTCCTTGACTGCTCCCTGCTGCTTGATCTGGAGCTAGACCTTCACATTAAAAATCATAGAGGAACAATTAACAAACTTTGTGATTTTTTAAATAGAAAAAACAAAATGCTGATGTCACTTTACCTTGATCTCCGTCGCCTCTTTCTACAAGTGTTCTTGGGAGAACTGGAATCAGAACTTTCTGACGATGAACGTGCCCTCCTCCGTCGTGATCTTGATCGCCTCCCTCTGTTTGTTTTCTTCTTCTGGGCTCCCTGGTTCGAGACAAGATGGTCCTTAGTCTTGCCTCTGTTGGATTCTGAGATGTTTGAAGTAGAGTGTTGTTGTGTAGATGGAGCCATTGTGGTGGAAGTTTTGTTTTCATGGCTCAAATCTCTTGGAGGCGTGGGGTCGGATTTTATTTCTTCCTTTAATGTGACCTTGATAAAAGATGGTCCATATCCCGAAGACTCAATCTTTTTGTCCTGGGAGACATTTTTGGAACTCCTGGCACTCTGGTCACTTTCCTCCCCTCTCTTTAAAAAGTCCAGGGTATGTTGGATAGGTAAAAACCTGACTGTCGTCTCCGATTTGGAACAACTTGTCACATTGTCTCCAAGCATGTTGTCTTTTCCTGAATCAGCAAGTGCTGGCTCCCTCTTTACCTTGATGCCACTCAGCGCTGTTAGGTCCTCAGGTTTTTTTTGCAGCAATATTGATTCGCTTTTAATTTTGACAACTCTTGGAGCACAGCTGCCCACCTGTGATGATGTCTGTAAATGAGCACTCCCCGGTTCTCGTGCAACTTCACTCGGACGTGTTTCAATTGTCACTTGTAGCATCTTCTGCTTACCTTGTGCTCCTAAATCATGAGTGAACGCTGAACTGGGAACAAAATTAAATTGATGAAATCTGCTCTTCAAGTGCTCATCTTCACTGTCGGAACTGCTTGAGTCTGACCAAGTTGGATTAAAGGGGTCATAGACATTCACATCTTTTTTCTTATTGGCAGCTGCGCGTGACGCCAACTGCTTTTGTTTATCTCTGTGCTCTTCTTGTCTCTTCTTTGCCTCATCCAGCTTCTCTCCCCTTTCATCCTGTGTGCTGCTTTCGCTAGCAAATGACGATGGAAGGATGAGTCGTCGTGAATGCGAGTTCCCGCTGGCGTTAATGCGGAAGCTTATGGATGGTGAAGATGAGGAAGACACTGAGGAATTGCACAGTGGCGCGGAAGGAGAAACCGTGGAAGAGGAAAGTGAGAATGAGTTGGAGAAGGCTTGAGAGGAACCAGCTCCTTGATTTTGAGGCTGCCGGTCAGTGTTGCTTTGTTGGGCAACATTTTGCTGCCCGTTGTTGTCCCCAGCAAAGCTGATCAAGGCTGTCTCAGGCATACCAGAATTTTTAATACTGGTGGAAGAATTACTATTGTTTTTATGAGTGCTACCATGATCATTATTTGTAGCATCTCGTTTTATTTTTGGTATCCTTGGGAGGATGTCCACGTCGACCCACGTGGGCTTTGTAGGTGCTTTGACGGGTTGACATTGTGATTTTAGTGCTGTATTTCTTGAAGAGCTTGGGTTCGAGTCCTTAGATGGGAAGGGGGTGTTACACATGGAGGCACCACTGGCTCTCTGGATGCCAAATGATGGTGCGGGTCGGTTTTTGAGAGGTGGCTGGAAAGATAACTGACCTCTAGAGGACAAATCAGGATAGCAAGGAGGCTGAATGTGGCTGGCATCTGAAGGTACCCGTGAGGAACGCTGGGAGAAAGGTCTGTTCAAGTTGCTGTGGGAGGGTCCTGGTAGATGTCTGTCATCTCGATTGGACGAAAAACATTCTCCTAGGCTGGCTGAAACCACTGGCTGGGCAACACCACTGGATTCCTCTGAGCTACTGCGCTTTCTTAATTCTGGCTTCAGTGTAGACAAAGTCGCTGCTGAAAATTAAAGAACAATGTAAGGCACAACATACGGATATTGGCAGGTGTTCATATTAGGGGTTGCACAGTGGTTGCTAACTCTTCCTTTTAAAGTGTATGAACTGAATGTTACCAGAGTCGCTGCTTCCATCAATATACCATTACAATTGAGGCCACATCTACAGGGTTTGCTGTTGTGCATATATAGCATGGTAGGCATGTAGCATGTTAAAAAAAATAAAAATAAAATTAAAAAAAATTAAAAAAAGGGGAAATTTCCCCCTTGTTAGACAATAGAAAGAATGTGTGTTTGTGCGTTAAAAGTAGAGATAGGCGAGTACAGATAGCAGGTATCGATACTGTGCAGATACCAGGCCTTATTTCAAGGGAACAGTGCGCACGACCCTTTTTTGGCTGTTTTACGACCAGGAACAAGAAATTATAAGATTAGAAAACTGCCATTCATTTTATGCAATTTTAAAGCGACCGCGTGGACTATTCAGTGCTATCTAGTGGTGAACTAATAGAATGCAACGATTTTGAAGATAGCACACTATGTTGCCTCAGAGAGACCACACTTGGCAAGCATCCCTCAATTACTACCAATTGTTATTTGGCGTGCGGTGCAGCAGCGAGCAAGAGTGGTTCGTAAGAATTCGCTGTAGTGGCTAACAAGAATGACTAGCAAGAACAGCTAACATGAGCGGCTAACGGGAGAAGCTGGCAAAAGCAAAGCAGAGAATGACAAGTGATGGAAGCCTGAACCAAGGGACTCATCTGTGGAAGGTAAGTGGCAGTCAACCCACTGGCTAACTCCACCAGATGCTAACTACGTTCGCAGAGTTCTTCTACTTCGGTATTGGTAGCAGAAAGATGGTGGCAAAACATGGCAGCTTCCTGTAAGGCGCGGCACGACCTATTTAATGTGATTAATGATGATTACTAGACCTACGATTATATATCCATCCATTTTCTTGACCGCTTATTCCTCACAAAGGCCGCGGGGGTGCTGGAGCCTATCTCAGCTGGCTTTGGACAGCAGGCGGGGTACACCCTGGATATATATATATATATATGCGCTGGGCCACGATTAAAACTTTTAATTGCAATTAACTGCATGAGGTCCTTGCGATTAATCACGATTAATCACAAAATCATGCAATATACAAAAATTTAAAATAATTAAAAAAAATAATAATTCCAAAGTATTTTATTGCACCATTTATTTGAACTGTTTTGCCAAAAAAATTTAAGTGCCATAACATTTGTGGGGCTAACACTTAAAACCTTTTTCATACACCTGCAGTTAAAGTAAATACTCACGGTTAATCTCAAATAAAACAATAATAAATAACCTAAATCTTATAGCCACTGCGAGGGTTTCATTATACCGTTTGAACTAAATAAATAAATAAATAAATAAATAAATAAATAATAATAATTTTAAAAAATTAAATAAATAAAAAAAATAAAAATCACCCACAATCATAACATTAGGCTATGACAATCTCTGAGGTAACAGCAGAAACATTATGCTTTCAACCAGGAGCAGCATTTGTGACATCCTGCAATTGTACGTTTTAGTCCTCTGCACAAAGCTAAGCTAAGTTGCTAAGACATACAAGGTTATTAACATTTTAGGATGAGAAGGAAGCTGCATGTGAACGCAGCGCCCACCGTTCATCATTATAATGCACTGTAACCCCGAGGTAATTATGGTTACCCAATGACATCCAGTCGTCCCCGGTGAGAGCAACAAAAGGTGCTCGTCGTAAATCTGTCTCTTTTGCAGTACTCTCATTTTCGTACAACTCGTGTATTCTTCTTGTGACGGTACATCTTGATGGAAGCTCATACCCACCATCATTTGTTGCGACTCTAAAAGCATTTCTCAATCCAACATCTTCCACAACACTTAGAGGCCTGCAGTCCGTTGCTATCCATTTGGCGATCGCATTTGTAAGCTTCTGTTGCTTTTGTTTATCGATAGTTCTTCCACGAGTTGCATCTAACGTAGTCTGACGAAGCGTCGCTCCACTGTTTGTTTCGTTGAATGGTTTAGTAGTGTCGACCGTATGTTTTGCATTTAGATTATAGTTCAGGCTGGATGTACTCCGGTGATAAGAAAATTCAGCTCTGCAGTGGTTACAAATAGCTTTGTTTCTGTCGACTGTGCCGTCTAGCAAAACTTTAAAACGAAAATGACCTTGTAAAAGTTCCGTGCTCTTCTCCATGTTCGTATGCTTTTTTTTTTTTTTTTTTTTTTAAATAATCTGTCCGCCATGATACGTTCTTTCCGTTTTGAGCGTTAATTAGTTTACACATAGTAAGGTGGCACTTTGAAAAATATATGAATTAGTAGTTACAACTTACGAGTGGAGTATTTCGGCAGATGTATAAAACGGCTGATGTATAAAACAGCAATTTAAAAGACTGATAGTTACTAATTTGGTCTGCAACATGTTAGAAAATTACAGATCGCTGTATTTACAAAATAAAAGCAGATTTTCTCAAATGTACAAGTTACAACTCATTTTGATCACTTTAAATTAAACAAGATATTCAAACCATTAATGGAGTAACAAAATAATTGGAAATTAATTTGACAATTAACTAATCGTTGAGTAATTAATTGGTGCACCGCTACACAGAATCGAACCGAATCGAATAGTAATCCTACTGAATCGAACATCGAATCGTAATCCTACTGATTCGAACCGAATCGTTTCATTTTAAAATGGAACCGTCCTTGTATCGGATCGCACCCCATGTATCGAGATGTGTATCGAACCGTCTTGATTGGAGAGATTTACACCCCTACCTGATTGAGATGTTTTAAGAGAACCATCACGACGAATGACGACATCAGAGCTGTCCATCAAGAGCAGGCTTTGCCCTGAAAGAATGTTACCCAGCAAGTCAGGCACTGGCGCTGGTTCCACAACGCCTCCAGTTTGGGGAACATCCACACCCCACCTGGTATCACACAAATATATTGGGTTGTCTCCCTTTTCTCTTACAGGATCTTTTTATTTTATTTTTTAAGATTCTATAGTTTTGCAATTGATGGAATCAAATATACACATACATCACTGGTAAAGCCTGGTTCACACGACAGGAGAATTGGCCCGATTTTAGCCCCGAATTTCCCCTCCCGACAATCCTAAGGACGCGCCGAGACGCAAGCGATAATCTTCACAGATAATCGGCTCGTGTGTGGTGTGTGCTTGTGCGGTGTGGATGCACACACACGGTAGGTTCAAAACTGGAACTCCCGTGATTTTTTCTCTTCACGTGTGGTGTCTGTCAAAGATTGGAAATCGGCCGACAATTTTCAAATCTTGCCGTGTGAACCAGGCCTAAGTCAAGAAAGAAAAAAAAAAAAAAACACTATACATTGTGGTGGATTTTTACCTTGAGATGCCCGCACTGACAGGTCGAGCAACAGGCTGGTGAGAGCGAAAAGCAGAATGAGAGATCCCTCGTCTCTTTGCCTCCAGCAACGATGACACAGTTACTTCTTGCTCATCCTCTTCACTGCCAAAACAACAGTTCCACAGGTAACACACTACTTAATCATAAAGGGCAGGTTATCACATAATAACGGACCAGTGATCATACCGATCTACAAATGGATCCAGGTCAAATGGATCCCCATAGATTGAGAGGGATGCAGCACCTATGTCAGCTCGCATGCTGCTTAGCGTGTGCTCTGAGGGACGACACACTGTAGGAAGTGAACAGTTGTTCCTGTCCTTTGCCATGCCAAGACTATTGGCAATGCGGCTCCGAGGGGTCGCTACCTTTTTCCCCACCTATTATGAAGCATTAATATAGAAAAGAATTAGTCATTTCACATTGCACTAAATATGACATTTTGTGGAAAGTTCGCAATTGCTGATGACACTCACTGATGTCTTTTTGGATTTAGTCTTCCTCCTTTTACGTTTCTTTTTAGGTTTTGTTGAACCAACTTTTTTACCCGATCGTGCCTTCTTTTTTGTAGCCTTTCGGCGTGTTCCTGTTTAATAAAATGTGTTACTTTTTTCTGGTACAATTGTTCCCACTGTTAGATTTATGTAAACCTCCTTACCAGTCTTGCGCCTGCGTTTGGTTGGAGCACGAGGTGTGAGGTCCCTTACATATATAGCTGTGTTCAGCCCAGCAACCACTGCATTGATGGTCTCATCCAGCCAATTAGACTGGATCTGGTATGTTGGAGCACGCTATAAAGAAACAGCAGTATATGAATCATGGTCAAGGTTTATTTTATCAGTCCATTCTGGTAGATAGGACCAAACACATGCATATTTATTACATCACATGCATCACTCTCCTGTTGTCAATATCACCTGAAGGTGAGTACATTTCCTTTGCACCAAAAATTGTACTAAACACACTGAACCACATCCATCAACACACACAAATAAATAAATAACAAGAAAGAAGCATCACGCCATCATGCCAAACCTGCGATGTGCGTGCCTGTGTGATTCGATGTCGATTCACATTGGCACGAACCCGCTCACTGTGCTGAGTGCGGGCGATGGCTCGTGTTGGACCTGCAGCTCGGGACGGGGAATGACTGGTTGTCGCCTGGGCAGTAGATGGGAGCCTTTGGGTTTGATTCTGTTCTCCTGCTGATCCTTCAAAAAGAAATGCAATTGAGTCAATACTTTTAAGCCTCCACACTTATAACATACAATGCAAATTTTTACTTTTTAATTGCTTCTATACAAATAGTGGGATCTCTTGAGTTCCCATCAAGTATGACATGCAAGTTACCAACCGAGTTTTGTTATCTGCCATTTTCTAAAAATGTATGTGTGAAAAAGCCGTTCTACTGTCGCCAAACTGTCACGTCACAAAGTACAGTATTTCGGTTAAACGATGTGTCCAATGAATCTAATAGATGTACGTATAAAGTGTAGTCTATAAATCACTGCCTCTGTGAGTATAATATCTTTAAAGGGGCTGCTTTTTCCAGACTCTCTTCCTTGCCCCCTAGCTCTGACCCTTGTTGTCAAAAGCCGTAGTATACGGCCGGGGTGAGCGGCTAATTTTCCTGAGACAGGACGACCTGCTCAAAGAATAGTGTAAACAAGTGCTCTGTAATTCATAATCCTCGATGCATTTAGATAAACTTATGCCACAACGTTGTTATTAAGACAACATAATTAGACAACTGAATAAACTTAATTATAGAGATAGACCGATAATCGGCCGGGCCGATAATCGGGGCGGATATTTGACATATCGGCATCAGCCTTTTTTTTTTTTTATCTGACGGCCGATATAAGCGATTCATTTAAAACTCCGGAATTTTGCCTCGAATGCAGCCGGGAGTGTCTCTGTCTGTTATGCAGTCTTACGCATATAAAATGAAAAGTGCAGTGTGATAATCCAATGAAAAGAAGTGTTAGGGTTTGCATTATTCAAAAATTTGATGCCAACATTTTAACTTTTACAGCAAATGAATATTGGCTATCCGGCCTCCGTGACTACTGATAACCGATATCGGTATTGAAAAAAAAAAAAAAAAAAGCATATCATGATATCTGTCTCTCTCTTTATACATGAATACATATTGAGCAAAAACAAATTTCAAGTAGGTTTACTCCCTTAAAAAACAAATTATGCCTAACTTACCTGAGTGGTTGTTGTTAGCAACACATTCAGGACAGAACCATTCTTCAACAGGAACAGTGTCCAGAGGTGGTGTGAGACATTCCATGTGGTAACTGTCAAAAAAGGGAAGTTGACCAATAACTCAAGTGCTCTGTTAGTATGCTACCATATTTGTTTTAGAAGTAGGAAAGCATAACAGTCATTCAGTCAACCTAAAATTTGTATTTTGTGTTAACTTGCAGTATTTTTGTGTTCCCTTGGCATTTACGGAATTGGTGAAAAATAATACCTGCGAAGTAAAAGTCATAACCTCATGCTGCAAAGTACAAGCTGCGGTTGATTGTTTCTTTCTTATTGGCAATGAAAGGCATTGATCGACATATGCTGAGCACATACAGCACCTTGCAAAAGCATTCATCCACCTTGAGTTTTTCAACATTTTGGTATGGTACGACCACAAACAAATAGATTTCATTGAAATTGTATGTGAAAGTTAAACACAAAGTAGCATACAATCGTGAAGTCAAACCATGTGGATATCTTATTTCAGACTTGTTTTACTGCTTAAAAAAAAAACAAAAAACTGAAAAGTTGGGTGTGCAAAAGAATTCATTCCCACATGAATTTATACTTTGTCAACCCCATTTTGCTGCAAATACAGATTCAGGTCTATCAGTTTTGCATGTCGAGGAACTGAATTTTTGCCCATTCACCCTAGCAAACCAGCTTCAGCTCAGCTAAGTTAGATCGCGAGCTTTTGTGAAAACAGGTTATCTTCCGAGATTGATCTGTATTCTGTGCCATCCATCTTCCCTGTTCCTGCAGAAGAAAAACACCAGAGCATAATGCTTCTACCACCATGTTTGACAGTGGGGATTATGTGTTGAGACTTATGAGCAGTGTTGTTCTTACTCCAAACATAGCGTTTGTCATGTAGGCCAAAAAAATAAAAAATAATTTAGTCTCATCTGACATTACCTTCTTCCACTCACCAGCGGTGTCTCCGGAGCAGTGCTACTTTGTGTTTAACTTTCACATAAAATTTCAATGAAATATTATGTTTGTGGGCGAGTGGTTAGCACGTCCGCCTCCCAGTTCTGAGGACTCCGGTTCGAGTCCAGGCTCCGGCCTTCCTGGGTGGAGTTTGCATGTTCTCCCCGTGCCCGCGTGGGTCTTCTCCGGGTACTCCGGTCTCCTCCCACATTCCAAAGACATGCAGGGCAGGTTAATTGGCCGCTCCGAATTGTCCCTAGGTGTGCTTGTGAGTGTGGATGGTTGTTTGTCTCTGTGTGCCCTGGGATTGGCTGGCAACCAGTCCGGGGTGTCCCCTGCCTGCTGCCCAGAGCCAGCTGAGATAGGCGCCGGGACCCCCCGCGACCCTTGTGAGGAATAAGCGGTCAAGAAAATGGATGGATGGATGGATATTATGTTTGTGGCCGTACCGTGCCAAAATCTTGAAAAACTCAAGGGGGATTAATACTTTTGCAAGGCGCTGTAAAATCGTCCGATCACGATCGCTAGCCCATCGATCGGATCGCTACTGCCACATAGTGCTACAAGTGTCTTGAAAGGATGAATGTCTCACCCAGCGTCACAGCCATCACAGAGGAGAAGACAGTCCTCTCGATCACTGCCCTGACACACCTCACAGTTGGTTTGTTCCAAGTCCATATCAACAGTCACATCCCCGTCTTCCCTCACCGGTTTTTGTACTGTAATCTGTATGAAGTATAAGTACAACAAACTTATTCTAGATACAGTACATACAGACAACCAAGCCATTTCTGGTGTACACTTTGTTTTTTTAAAAACACAGACCCCTGAGAGATTTATGATATTAGTGTCAACTAGGCACACCAGATCACAAACTTGATGTATTATTTATAGTGATTTAAGTGAAGTAATTTCATTGATTGTGTCTGTCACACATTTTACTATACTTTTTCATTTGGGATTTTTGATTGGATCTCTTGCATATGATGGAAAAAGCAGTGAACACCCCCCCCCCACACACACACACACACACACCCAAACCCCCACCCCCACCCCCACCCCCCCCCACTTACCATTTTCTGCACTTTTCCGCCATGAGATGTCCTTAAGTATATGTTGTAGAATGTAATACGGTCCACAGGACATGAATTTGCATTCTAAAAAGAGAGGTAAAAACATCAGACCAGAATTTGATGCTATTCTCCATTCTACTCGCAAAGTTTTTGAATACAACTTTTAAGTGTAAAAGGAAAAAAATAAAAAATAAAATAAATAAAAATAAAAAGTCATTTTCGTTAATATGTTCTCTGTCTAAACATAGTGATGCCATTCTGATTAGTAGTGCATTGGTGTAATAATAATTGAAGCAGATTAATCCACTTGTTTTCATTCATCAAAGAGAGCAGCCATTTTAACTGTGACTGTTGTATGCTTTCGAATGCGAACATCACTTGATCATCCCAGAAATGCAAAGTGAGCCAGTGTGCACTTTGACATCAATTCCAGTGGAATGCAGTGGGAGGTGGATTTGTCTATGTTAAGGATGTGCCAGTCAACAGAAAACGAACTGAATATATGTTTTATAAGCTAAAACTCAACACCTCATTTATTTATTTATTTTATTCCTACTATTTTTATTACTGCTATTTTTCGGATTAATTATGTCTTTTAATGTGACTCGACGCTGCTATTCAGAGATGCAACCAAACAAAATTTGTTGCATTTTATAATGACAATAAAGCTTCTTATCTTATCTAAATTTAAATTAGGGCTGTCAAAGTTAAAGCATTAATAGATTAATTAATCGCAAGATGAGCGGGGTGACTCCAGTTGGTGTGCTCGGTGGTAAATTTCGCTTTAAAAAACTCCCCAACGGCACTTTAGATAATACAAAAGTAATTTGCATTTAATTAATTAATAATTGCTGAATTTTAACCAGTTGATATGATGCTGTTACGTTTTGAGCAATACACGCATGCATGCAATTGCGTCCATGCATTTAATCAATGTTTGCAAATAACATTCATCTCATAAAATGCGTTGTCAAAATATTACGGTATTTTGTATTTATTTTATATTACACAAGTAAATTAGCTAATTAATCATGATTTATCAAAATTAAAAAGTGTGATTAATCAGATTAAAAATGTTAATCATTTGACAGCACTAATTTAAATACAAGCTGTTGTTCTGTGACACTGGCTCATCGTTCTCAAATTAAAAAACAAAAGAAACAAACAATGGAAATAATGCACAAAAAGAAAAAAATATTCATTATCATTAATTGTGCATGAAATAATTGTCATGCAAGTATTTAGAGATGTTAACTATCAAATAAAACTACATTGTAATAAAATTTAAAGTAAAACAAAAATACAAATAGTAAAGTAAAACTAACTGTACTCATAGGACACCAGACAAAACCTAATAGTTTTTTGCAAAGTGATAGTCACTTGGCCTCGTTCTATAGTGACAGAATTAATAAAGCCCTGAGACATGTAGACTAGAAATACAACGGAAACTCAATTTCACAGACCAACAACCAACAGACTCCGCGTATAACCGACAGAAAGTAGTGATCTGTCCACTCAAAATTCCCTTTTGTACAGGTGCTGTCAATGCATGTTAGTTCCAGGATTGACCACAGCGCTAGTAAACAGCACTGTAGCGCGATCAAGAGATATTGCTCCATGAGTTTCCAAGTTGTGACTCTGTTGTCACATATATGCAGTAGACTGGACTGAGTAGGCTTACATGCCAACGTGGTTCCCATGTTGGTTTTTAACGTTTTATGTCATGTGTTGTGGAAAGTACTTTGTTACACTTTATAGATAAAGCTGAATGAAGTTGTGCGATTATAAGCCTCAGATTTGCAGAAGCCTCACGTGCGCCACAATTCACAATGGTTTTAATTTTCCGTTGCCCATTGAGAGGTTAAAATCTAATTAACTTTCTCTATCATACAGTATATGCTGGTGTCCATGTTTTTGTTTAAGTATAATGCAAACATTTGGTACAAGTTAACTATGATACAAGCAACATATTTAACTGTCACAGTTGAGAAATTAAAACTTGTCGTCTTACCTTGGACCAAGCAAGGATGCAGTCGAGGCAAAAGTAATGCTCACAGTTCTCTGGCGTTGCCACGGGTTGGTTGCTGAAGGTGTTGAGGCAGATGGGACATTTATCTGCATCCTCATCTGAGCTCATTGCTGAAATGGTTGCAGAGGCCTTGGCTACAATTCCATCCTCAGCTTTAGTGTCCTCTTCTTCATCCTCATCTTATGTGGATAATACACAGTATATGTTCTTGATCATTAATACAAATATAAAAAAACTAATATAGTCAAGAGATACATCAACATGTAACTACTGTCCGTTATATCAGTTTTCCCATTTCTCATTAAGTTAATTTATGGGCAAACTTACCCATTTTACTATGAAATGTGATGATTTCAATTTAAAGCGTCAGTGCAATTCTTTTTCCTTTTTTTTTTTTTTTTTAATGGCCTCGACAAGATGGTGTGTTCCGGTGTGTCTGGCAACACTCTGGTCTTGGCTGTTTGTTGATGGCGCTTTGAGCTACAGCAGCCGTCTTTGTCTCTTTTCTTGTCATGTGGCATCTCGTCTTTTTTGTGGACCCGATTTTGACTGGACTGTCTGCAGTTTGGCCGTGATATTCCTCGAGGGACAGTGTCGGCGCCCGGTGGCTGTGCCCATTCATCAGCATGCTTGCACTAGCACAGTTTCTGATGGGGGAATGTCGGTGCAATCTGACTGCCCATCGGGGAACTGCGGGTCGCTTGTGTTTTTGTGCCAGGAAACAGGCAGCATTTGTCACAGCCCCTTTCTGCTCGGAGAAGTCGGCGCTACTGGACAGTCTATGCTGGTGAGCTAAGATGGATGGCGGTGGAACTGAGGACATGAACGTCGCCGCTAAGCGCGGTGATGTGTGCGGGGCGTGTACTGGATGGAGGTTTGGCGCTTGGAGGAGAGGCAGTTTGGATGGGACTGGAAAATCGGACCATTCTTTTTGTGTGTATGGTGCTCATCACGAACGCAGCAGCTGCTTGTTTATGAGCTAGCTTATAAGCAAACTTAGCTTGTAGCTAACGTAATGTCATGCATGTTGAGATCGTGTCTCTGATCAACTGCTGAAAGGAGACTGATTCTGTCCTCTTTCATCTAAAAAGTGCTTCAAACATCAAAGCGTATGTAGGAATGGAAGAATGTTGATTTGTTGTGATTGTCTTGTATTGGTGTTACTGTTAATGCTTTATATTATATTATGGGTTTTTTTTCTGTAAAGCGCTTTGTGACAGCTCAGGCTGTTTTAAAGCGCTATACAAATAAAGTTGAGTTGAGTTGATCCTTATAAACTGAGAGGAACAAAACCAGAAGACACTGCAGCTCGAAAAGTATTATTACATATACACGCACGCACAATTATTATAGGTTGGTTCAATTCTACACGAATATTAAAACTGCCCCTAATAGTAATTTATGGTACATTGTGTAGTATTTGTTTTTAGGGGCTTATTTTAATTGTGATAATGAAATGACACGTTTTACACCAGACAGATGATGTAGAGTTACCAACGTGATTGTTCAAATGCATACGTATAACGACATTGACGTTACTATTACCATCCTCCTCTTCATTGTCATCTCCCTCCTCCCCTTCCAAATCATCACCATCATCATCTTCTTCATCACTGTTCTCTGATTCTCCCTCTTCAGACCCATCTGTGTCATCATCAGCGTCTAAAATGACATAAGTTTAAGTATAAATAATAAGAATGAATTAATTTTGTGTACAAGTTATTCATGCATGTCATGCTTTTGAGATTAACACAGATCAGGTCAAGTCATCTTTATTTATACACACTACCTGAAACCACCCATGGAGCAGTTCTTTTTTTGTGGATGCTGCGCCTTGTCAGCTCATCTGGGCTGTCATCATCGTCCATGACTGATCATTAACAGAATCTTCACTCCAAAGTTTGTCTACAAAACAGCTGGAGATTTGATATTGAGAGCCATTATTTAAATTATAAATCATTATTTTTAAACTGACAGTTAACTGGATCAACCGAGAGCCAGATTGATTACTCACCAATGGCAGACAGGGCAAATTGACTTGATCAAACAGTGTAGTTTATGTTGATACAGTTGCCTGTATCAAACAATATAAAAGTGAGCATGAAGGATCCAAATACAGAACATGTCATAATTACTAACACAACTTAGTAAAATAATAATTTGTTAATTAATTAAAAAATAAATAAATAAACAAACAAACAAACAAACAAACAAACAAACAAACAAACAAACAAACACTTGATGACATCATTGGGTCCAAACGGGTGAGGGTTAGAAACGACATTATTTGAACGATGCATGCTGGAAGGTGCATATTCTAAAGACGGGAGCTACATATATAAACAAAGAATCAACTCAGCATACAACGACGTTCAATCACATCGTGTATTGCATGAATTATTAACAGAGATGGTGACGAGATATTTTTATTATAGATGTGTGTGCACCTACATGATTAGAACCCCAAACATACATATACGTTCTCGTTTAAAACCCCAACAATAAGAAGCAAGCAGCATTTTCACTAACATGAACCCATGTTGTTAGCTACCTTCGACTAGCATAAGCTAAATTTAGCATTCAGCGCTTTGACTCCTTCGGTCTTCTGCATCGTTCCAAGCACCAACTCCAAGTCACAATCAGGTAGTAAATGCTAAATCAAACTTACCATAGTTAGTAGCGAAGTGAAAGTTACGCTGACTGCTGAGAGTAATTGAAATGTCTAAGGGAAAGGTGTTGAGTGACACCGCCGGCTGCATCGAAGGAAATTGCGGATCGAGGCTTCTTGTTTATTTAGTGTTTAATGGTGGCTGGTAACTATTGTTTAAGTGCATTACCACCCCCTACTGGTGTGGAGCGTATGTCATTCGTCCTCTTTCCAGAGCATGTTTATGACCTGTTTAATTGTTCATTTCATGTCCACAATTCAATGATGACACTTTCTGGGTATTTTTCTTTTCTGTTTGAGATGTCGGGGAGACGCGGGGTACGCCTCCCAGTGCAGGGGTCGTCAGATCGAGTCCAGGCTTCGGCCTTCCTGGCTGGAGTTTGCATGTTCTCCCCGTGCCTGCGTAGGTTTTCTCCTGGTACTCCGGTTTCCCCCCCACATTCCAACAAGATGCTTGGCAGTTTGATTGAACACTCTAAATTGTCCCTCGGCATGGTTGTGAGTGTGGATGGTTGTTCATCTCTGTGTACCCTGCAATTGGCTGGCAACTAGTTCAGGGTTTACTCTGCCTACTGCCCGAAGACAGTTGGGATAGGCTGCATCACCCCTGTCGCCCTTGTAAGGAATAAGCGGTTCAGAAAATGGATGGATGTTCTTAGCTTAACTGAAATAAATATTACATAATGCAAAAAAAATATTATTGTTCTGAACAATTGCCAATTTCAAAGTAATAGGCCTCTAACAAACCACATCTTATATATATATATATATATATATATATATATATATATATATATATATATATATATATATATATATATATATATATATATATATATATATATATATATATATATATATATATATATATATATATATATATATATATATAGCGGCATGGTGGTCTAGTGGTTAGCACGTCCGCCTCCCAGTTCTGAGGACTCCGGTTCGAGTCCAGCCTCCAGCCTTCCTGGGTGGAGTTTGCATGTTCTCCCCGGGCCCGCGTGGGTCTTCTCCGGGTACTCCGGTCTCCTCCCACATTCCAAAGACATACATGGCAGGTTATTTGGGTGCTCCGAATTGTCCCTAGGTGTGAGTGTGGATGGTTGTTCGTCTCTGTGTGCCCTGCGATTGGTTGGCACCCTCCGCGACCCTTGTGAGGAATAAGCGGTCAAGAAAATGGATGGATGGATGGATATATATATAAAGGTCATAGCTATCAAATCAAATCAAGAAAACACACATACATTACGTTTGTACAGTTCTACAGGTTACATATCCTTGTCTACAAGATTAATTTTCATGGAATTTTTGGGTTCACAAACACCCGAGAATCAATTTTGTACCGAGCACGCTGATTTTCACCAATCTGAACTACTGGTGGTTCGGACCATTGTGTTTAGGGGCGGGATATGCAGCTGTGACGAAAACAAGAAGGACCAAGGCTGTGGGAAACAAACAAACCTAACATGGACGAATGCAGGGACGCTACATTTCTCACAGTTTATGACAACATGATGATGTTTTCATCCAAAAGTTTGGTTGGCGTGCACAAGTTGCCGCATTGGCCAAGCAGCTTGAAGTATTGTAGTGTATGACCCACCTTTCCCGAGCAGATCACATTGGAGTGGTCCCAGATTGATATTGTGGAGAACTCCTTTGAGCGATTCATGAATCTGGCTCTTGCCAGGATAGGTACCAGGCCCACTGGGAGAAATTCAGGGTGGAAGCCTTGTGTCACTGGCACTGCACCATTTGATTCCAACCTCTGCACGATCCTGAGGGTGAAGTGCCGACGTCATGGTGCTTTGTGCAAAGTTTCCAGTTTCAGTTTCCAATTAATATTATCTGGAATAATTGTGATATTACAAGTGTTAGGAAAAGCAGGTTGGGTTGAAAAAGGCATAACTTTTATTATTAATAATTACTATTATTATTTTAGTATGAATTTCTGATATTTTGATCTGTAAATTTGAATTTATGTACAACTTCGGATTGTATTCATTAAAAAAATAAATAAATAAATTTCCCATTTTTTTCCCTTGTATATGTGGCGCCCCCTTATGTTCGATAAAACGAACTACTATAATCTGTTACATAATGCAGTGTAATCCTAATTTGGTACTAGTCTATGGCATGGGGTTATGTGTATCCTGGATGGAAATAATCCAGCCAGGGTTCATAGCCAAATACTATTTAGAATAAAAAGGTTCAAATAAAGGTCTCAAACCGGATGTGTGTCTGGCAACACACAGTTGACAGACACAATGTTTTTGGTGAAAAATTGGGAAAGGGGAACTCAGTGTTTTTTTTGTTTTTGTTTTTTATACAAGCTCGAGCTCTATTGTTTCAATATATTTCTTTTG